>NC_090269.1:352693634-352997576 GCF_040414725.1 Anabrus simplex | reverse complement strand
CGCCGCTAGTTCAAATATTGCGCCAATTTAATCTACTCTACAGGAGAAAGCCCGAACTTTGAAAAACTGTATTAATTCTACTGTTTCTTCGTAGATGGCTCTATGCGAATTTCGAGGTGTTTTTGTTTGCTCTGTAGCAAGAAGTGTGGACCTTCTCTTCTAGATGTCTCTACATAAAAACTATACCTGTACTCTCTGGTGCTATGGAATGAATCTTCTTGAAGAAATATTGTATTCCTAAGTTTTATTTTTACTAAATTTTGTTCTGTGGTTTGGGGGGATGGCAATATAAATCAGTTCTTTCCGCCCGTTTTGAATGTAACCAATCATGAATTTTCTAAATTAATTATCCACCAATCCTAGTTTTCTTCTTTAGTTTTGACATGTAATCTTTGGCTGACCAATAAATGCTTGTGGGCGGGTGTTATCATTCATTAAAGGTCTCGAATGTTCCACGAGGGTATATAAACTGCTGATTTTCTGGGGTCGGGGCTACTTCAGTAACATCTTTCTTTGTGTATGGATATGTAGCAGGGGGCGGGAAGCGCCTCTTCCTTCAAGCAGCAGTTCTACTACAAGGTAATGAATGGCCTGTTAACATCTTCATTTCTAGCTAGCTCAGCAGTTTAACTCTCGGGAAAGGTTCAAAACCTTTAATATGTAACCGACCTTTTAAAATGTAAATTCTTTTCTGTCTATCTATAAAGTACAAATCTGTAAAGCGGGGATAGAGAGTGCTTCTCCCTCTCGAACTCCCCTTCATTTTTGTAAAAAGGAGGTGACTACGTTTTCATAACCGTTATTCTATTCTTTTATGTGGTAAAATGTTCTCATACGTGTCACCTCCCTAGTATGGGATTAGCCCCTGTATAACTGGCCGAGTGCCACTTAGGTTTTTGGCAATTTAATGTAGGAGTGCAAGCTACGCCTCCAGTCAATTTGGTTTTCTGGGCCATTTAATTAACCCGACATTTTGTTTTCCTCATGTAAAGGCCCTCTAGGTTGTGTATTAAATACCCCTGTTTTTTGGTGTGCCTTGAGGGCAGTCTTAAGTGAAGGTTGTTGTAGCCTTTGATAGGCTTGTAATATTGAGAGCGGTTCTGCTCTTTTCTTTAACATTGTAATTAGGAGCAAGTGCTCCTTGTACTTAGGGGTTTTCTGCCCTGTAGCTCTGTGATTGTGAGCTGAGAGCTCGAGAGTTAATGAATTCGGGCCGTAGCCCAGTAAATTGTGTACCTGATGTAACTTGTTATTTGCTGTCAAAATTCTATACTACCAATGTTAAGTTTTGAAAATATAACCTTGATAAATTTTAATTCATCTCTCATGCTTCAGTAGTTGAGACCTATTCCAGCCAGCACCTTCTTTCTCCTATGCAAATCCACAAAACTCCGTAAGAATTTTCAAACTGGGAGAGTTGGCCGTGCGGTTAGGGGCGCGCAGTTGTGAGCTTGCATCCAGGAGATAGTGTGTTCGAACCCCACTGTCGACAGCCTTGAAGATGGTCTTCCGTGATTTCCCATTTTCACACCAGACACACCTTAATTAAGGCCACGGCCACTTCCTTCCCACTCCTAGGCCTTTCCTATCCCATTGTCGCCATAAGACCTATCTGTATCGGTACGACGTAAAGCAGATTGTAAAAAACAAAGAAAAATCAGATGATCGGTTGTTGTAAAATTTCAGAATCCTTGCGGCCATTCTCAGTTTGTGAACTGAAGTTGTATATGTTGGCTTTGGTTTAACAACGCAGTAACATCATCATCATCATCATCATCTGTTTACCCTCCAGGTTCGGTTTTCCCCTCGGACACAGCGAGGGATCCCACCTCTACCGCCTCAAGGGCAGTGTCCTGGAGCTTCAGACTCTTGGTCGGGGATACAACTGGGGAGTATGACCAGTACCTCGCCCAGGCGGCCTCACCTGCTATGCTGAACAGGGGCCTTGCGGAGGGACGGGAAGATTGGAAGGGATAGGCAAGGAAGAGGGAAGGAAGCGGCCGTGGCCTTAAGTTAGGTACCATCCCGGCATTCGCCTGGAGGAGAAGTGGGAAACCACGGAAAACCACTTCCAGGATGGCTGAGGTGGGAATCGAACCCACCTCTACTCAGTTGACCTCCCGAGGCTGAGTGGACCCCGTTCCAGCCCTCGTACCACTTTTCAAATTTCGTGGTAGAGCCGGGAATCGAACCCGGGCCTCCGGGGGGTGGCAGCTAATCACGCTAACCACTACACCACAGAGGCGGACACGCAGTAACATAATATACGTATTTTCGGTGACCCTGGTATGGGAAAGAGCTAGAACCAGAAAAGCAGCGTCGGAGTCTGATGTGAAATTGATAAACGACAGGAAGCTATCTTCATGACGGTGTGATTCGAGTCCACCAATTTTCAAACGGAAGTTTACAGTGACTCAACCTGAACCGCGCAATCAACATGCCCCGTGTTATGAATTTTGGTTGGAGATTAAAGACCGGATACCCTTCCTGGCACCCTATGTAACATAAGGTGAGTACAGCAGCCTATTATCGACCGGTGTCCGGCTCCATGGCTAAATGGTTAGCGTGCTGGCCTTTGGTCACAGGGGTTCTGGGTTCGATTCCCGGCAGGTTCGGGAATTTTAACCTTAATTTGTTAATTTCTCTGGCACGGGGGCTTTATTTGCTATTGGCTTTACGTCGCACCGACACAGATATGTCTTATGGCGACGATGGGACAGGAAAGGGCTTGGAGTGGAAAGGAAGCGGCCGTGGCCTTAATTAAGGTACAGCCCCAGCATTTGCCTGGTGTGAAAATGGGAAACCACGGAAAACCATTTTCAGGGCTGCCGACAGTGGGATTCGAACCTACTATCTCCCGAATACTGGATACTGGCCGCACTTAAGCGACTGCAGCTATCGAGCTCGGTGGCACGGGGGCTGGGTGCATGTGTCGTCTTCATCATCATTTCATCCTCATCACGACACGCAGGTCGCCTACGGGAGTCAAATCAAAAGACTTGCATCTGGCGAGCCGAACTTGTCCTCGGACACTCCCGGCACTAAAAGCCATACACCATTTCATTTCATCGACCGGTAATTCGAATCCCGGCCATTACAGTTGAAAGCCGAGCTAAGCTACTGCACTAATCACATCCGCTACTGCAAGAATGAATGAATGAATGAATCAATGAATCAATCAATCAATCACCACTGATCTGTATTTAGGGTACTCTCCCAGGTGGCAGATGTCATATCTGTTGCTAACTTGGTATTTTCTTAAATTATGTCAAGGAACTTGAAAAATTATTATCGTACCAAGCGAATTGGCCGTGTGGTTAGGGTCGCATAGCCGCCATATTGAATTCCGGAGATAGTGGGTATAAATACCACCGTCGACAGCCCTGAAGATGGTTTTCAGTGGTTTCCCATTTTCACACCAAGCAAATACTGGGGCTTTACCTTCATTAAGGCTACGACCACTTCCTTCACAATGCTAACCCTTTCTCATCCTTGTGTCGCTGAAAATATTCGATGTGTCAGTGCAACGTTAAACCACTAGCAAAGAAAGAAGTATATATAATTAACTCCGCCTTCAGTAGAATAATACAGATACTTAATTGTATTATTGAAGACAACTGAAGTATGATATTACAGCAAAGAAGATATAAAGATGACTGGGTGCACTATTCTGATGAATTTAAAAAGGTTTCTCCTACGAGGTCTGGGTTTGCTGCACCTGTTTGTGTGCCGATTCTTCCCCAACTTTCATCACCCTCCCCTTCGATCTGGAAGAAGCTTCTCTTTCTTCTAGGCACCTTCGATTCCAGCAAGTATGTATCCACCTACGCCCTACGTCCCAGCTGCTACCAGTAATCCACCACCACTACCAACCGCACCTTCAGCACTGGTCTCATTCAATCCGCCACCGAAACACCCGCTTTGGTTTATTACTCCGCACTAATGTCCTCCTACGCCGACTCGAACTACATCGCTGGGTATCTCCTTGTACGGCCTGCCCTACAGTGGAAAGACAGTCGCACCCAATACCACTTCGTAACTCCCCGAAGCAGAAGAACCAGTGACACACTGCCTTGCAGTGACTCCAGCAGCCACCTCTACACATCTGGAAGCGACCACCATCGACAGTGAGCCGATCCACCCCTACTCTAACTACCACTGCCATCTTCCAATCTCCAGAACTCTCTGCCTTTACAGCAAGCCCCGTACTATCCACCGCTCGCCAGTGGGAACTCATTCATTTCTTCTATATAGTAAAACCCCTCCGCCGAATGCCGCTCACCCCACGCCATTTTCTCTACCCTTCTGAAATTCAGCATGCGCCTCGAGGAGATAGCAAAACTTCGATCGGGATGATTCATAAACTCAACGGGGAAGTGGCGGCGAAGAAACTCGCGCAGTCAATAGGAGCAACCCAATTGGGCTTCAGTACCCCCTTCAAACCGCTGGCCCAACCACAACTTATAGACCCCCACCT
This sequence comes from Anabrus simplex, assembly GCF_040414725.1. NCBI lineage: Eukaryota > Metazoa > Arthropoda > Insecta > Orthoptera > Tettigoniidae > Anabrus > Anabrus simplex. The sequence continues at coordinate 352,993,099 of NC_090269.1, read as the reverse complement.
TCGCCACCTGGGCACAGCTTATTTATCTGCACTGTGCGTGAAGTGGACCCCACCATCAATTAGCAGACCATCCAAGCTGAACTTAATACAAAGGCCGTTCCATCCAAGAAGGCCTTCCTAATTAGTAACGCGCCTGGGCCCATCCTTATGGTGCGAATATTTCTGTCCACGTTAGGTGACGTCAACAAGGTGCTGGCAAGTGCCGTGTCCATACATCATCATCATCATAAAGTTGAAGTTTCACTTGGCCTACCATCCCTCCGCCACCACAGTCTATCTTCTGCGAATGATGTTCCGCCTACAACTTGCACACCACCGCTCAGTGCAAAGCTGCAACTCTAAATGCGGGCATTGCTCGCAGGAACACCCAACCCCCAGGTACCCCAAAATCTAACAGCCACCACACTGGAAGATCTGTGGAGAAACATACCCAACGTATGCTCGTCCCGCACCTCCTTCAAATCAACAGCAATTAGTTGCACCCATCTGAATTAAAGATACACCCACCAACCCAACTAGTTTACTTGCCCATCCCCCCCCCCCCTCCACACTGTAGATGATATTATCAGGTTTATGACCATAACCATTTATCCATCTACAACATTCGTCACTGCAGTCGTCTTACACCTTAAAGCCACCGCAAACCAAACGCTGAATATCCACTTTCAGGCTTCCTACTTCGACCTTAAAACCCACGCTTCAAACTTGTTGAGATCCTTCATTAAGCCCGTACGCTTACCAACCTCCTAACCAATCTTTAACCCCCAAGCATACGAATGACGTGTCTACTAAATTAGTTAAAGGAAGGGGAGGGTAAAAATATTTCCGTGTTCTAATTCCACCGATCGTTTCAATTTCGTAGTATTCAAATCTCATCTCTCTATACGCTATCAATAATTATCTCTTCTCACTAACCCTTCTCCTCCTCACTATCACAATCAATTTATTTCGTTCGTTTCCCGCCTCCCATGTTTTCATACCGTTTCAACCAGACCTCTTCTTCTGACCAGAGTGAGGGTGTTACCCTCTAGGTGGCCCACCTTACCTCTTCAGGGCAAAGAATAAAAGATGTTCATAGATAGTGTATCAGTCACTCATCAACATGCAGTACATATCTAAACTGGCCTTTTATACAATGTCAGCCTACTGTCAGCCTTTATGTAATATATTGTAAACGACATGACATGTCAAACTGAATGTGAGATGCTTTCCCCTTGGCGAAAATCAAACGATCATATGTGTCCGGATCATGGCCGTTCATCAACGGCTGCTAATTTCAGATGGCAACCAGCCATAAGACATAGCCTGCACGGTTGCTAGGAAACACTTTCTGACCATCCATCCATACTTTACTTCACAGCCTGCATGGTTGCTATGATTACACTTCCGTCACACATTTTATCGGGTCACGTTACACAAATTTTTAGATGATGGTGGTGGTGGTGATCATTGTTTTAAAAGGAAGTACAACTGGGCAACTATCCTCTCTTTCAGGATGACTCCCAGTCATAAGACATATTCATGTCCAAAAAAAAGTTGTCATACCTCGCCCCCTTCTTTATGTAACTTGTGTGGGTGTGCGTAATGAGTATGTGCTCTGCCCGGAAAGTGCAGGCATTATCCTTTAGGTGGCCTGCTCCACCTCTTCAGGCTGGGTAATGAAAAGATTATAGAAATAGTGTCTAAACGGCACACTAGCCGCTAGCTTCTAACTGATTAGGCTGCTGCCACACTCGGGCGACCGCTCGTAATTTCGCGTTCAAAATGCTAAAATATGTCAATATCTTCCACCATAGTTGATACGATTCCATCATTTTTGAAATATTTTATTACCTTGTTTTGAGCCTGTAGGCAGTTGGGTTGCCATTTCCCTCGTGGTGAAGAAAACCGTATATTCTGAAAGGAACGTTGTAATGTCTGCAGAATTTAAACGATATGTGTGAAAATTTATACTTATGAGATTAGAAGTAAATGAGTTATTTCGGAATCATTTTACTGAGTACTAGTTGTTTTACGTCGCACCGACACAGATAGGTCTTACGGCGACGATGGGACAGGAAAGGGCTAGGAGTGGGAAGGAAGCGGCCGGGGCCTTTTACTGAGTACTAGACAGGATAGCACTTATCTAGAGTACTTGAGTAGCCAGTCTGAATGGCTCAGCTGGTAGAAGCGTTCGTCTTCTGAGTCTAAGTTAGCTGATTCGATCCCACTTGAGTCCGGTAGTATTTCAGAACGCGCAAATACGTCAGCTATATGTCAGTAAATGTATCAACACCAAAAAGAATCAATCAATCAATCAGTACTGATCTACATTTAGGGCAGTCGTCCAGGTGGCAGATTCCCTATCTGTTGCTTTCCTAGCCTTTTCTTAAATGATTTCAAAGAAACAGGAAATTTATTGAACATCTCCCTTGGTACGTTCAATCCCTAACTCCCCTTCCTATAAATGAATATTTACCCCAATTTGTCCTCTTGAATTCCAACTTTATCTTCATACTGTGATCTTTCCTACTTTTAAAGACGCCACTCAAACTTATTCATCTACTAAAGTCATTCCACGCCATCTCTCCGCCGACAGCTCGGAACATACCACTTAGTCGACCAGTTCGTCTCCTTTCTCCTAAGTCTTCCCAGACCAAACTTTGCAACATTTTTGTAACGCTACTCTTTTGTCGGAAATCAACCAGAAGAAGTCGAGCTGATTTTCTTTGGATTTTTCCAGTTCTTGAATCAGGTAATCCTGGTGAGGGTCCCATACACTGGAACCATACTCTAGTTGGGGCGTTACCAGAGACTTATATGCCCTCTTCTTTACATTCTTACTACAACCCCTAAACACCATCATAACCATGTGCAGAGATCTATACTCTTTATTTACAATCCCATTTATGTGATTACCCCAATGAAGATCTTTCCTTATGTTAAGACTTACAATGATCCCCAAAAGGAACTTTCACCCCATCATCGCAGTAATTAAAACTGAGAGGACTTTTCCTATTTGTGAAACTCACAACCTGACTTTTAACCCCGTTTATCATCATACCATTGCCTGCTGCCCATCTCACAACATTACCAAGGTCACGTTGCAGTTGCTCACAATCTTGTAACTTATTTATTACTCTATACAGAATAACATCATCCGCAAAAAACCTTACCTCTGATTCCACTTCTTTATTCATATCATTTATATAAGAAAACATAAAGGTCCATTAATACTGCCTTGAGGAATTCCACTCTTAATTATTACAGGGTCAGATGAGGCTTCGTCTACTCTAATTCCCTGAGATCTATTTTGTAGAAATATAGCAACCCATTCATTCACTTTTGTCTAGTCCAATTTCACTCATTTTTTCCAGTAATCTCCCATTATCTACCCTACCAAATGCCTTAGATAGGTCAATCCAGGATATCTGCTATATCTTGCTGGAATCCTAGAAGTTGAGCTTCAGTGCAATACCCCAATCCCCCATGGCACTACAGCCCTTGAAGGGCCTTGGCCTACCAAGCGGCCGCTGCTCAGCCTGAAGGCCTGCAGATTACGAGGTGTCGTGTGGTCAACACTACGAATCCTCTCGGCCGTTATTCTTGGCTTTCTAGATCGGGGCCGCTATCTCACCGTCAGATAGCTCCTCAATTCTAATCACATAGGCTAAGTGGACCTCGAACCAGCCCTCAGGTCCAGGTAAAAATCCCTGACCTGGCCGGGAATCGAGCCCGGGGCCTCCGGGTAAGAGGCAGGCACGCTACCCCTACACCACGGGGAATAACCTTTCCTAAAACCGAACTACCTTCTATCGAACCAGTTATTAATTTCACAAACATGTCTAATATAATCAGAAAGAATCCCTTCCCAAAGCTTACATGCAACGCATGTCAAACTTACTGGCCTGTAATTTTCGGCTTTATGTCTATAACCCTTTCCTTTATACACAGGGGTTACTATAGCAACTCTCCATTCATTTGGTATAGCTCCTTCATGCAAACAATAATCAAATAAGTACTTCAGATATGGTACTATATCCCAACCCATTGTCTTTATTATATCTCCAGAACTCCTGCGGGATATAATTCCGTAATTTAAGACTACAAATAACGTAATAGTCGGATGTAAAATAAATAGCATTATTATCAGCTCGTTAAGCAGAAAACCTCACATAAAATTTCCGTGTAACCCAAGTCTTCATGAAACTCTGGACCTGACACACAAAACGATCTGGTTACTCAGATGAGCGCTGTGCTGTAAGCGTAACGATAAAAAAAGAATATCTACGATTCCTTGATCATTTGAAATGGATTTGAAGCCTCATCGATTAACTTTCTTTAAAGTACTTGACGCAGAAAATGACATGCAGATACCATTGATGAAAGCAAAGGAAATAGGGCAGAGATTGTCCGAACACCGTCCAGTATACCTAGTCGTGGAGAACTTATTGTTCCTTAGGGAAGAATATTATAATATTGTCTGTCATTCGTAGGGTACACGCCAGATGTCTGAAGCTTTCCTTTTTTCGGTGAGGACGCGTGAATTTCTTTGCACTGCCTGATGTGGCTTTTTCAAAGGCACTCGGGCTAAGTGGCTTAACGGTATAGCTCTGGCTTTCAGACCCCAAGTTGGCAGGTTCAATCCCTGCTCACTCCGGTGACATTTAAAGATGCCCAAACAAGCCAGGTTTCTGTCGGTAGATACACCTGCACATAAAATAACCCTGCGAGACTAAATTCTGGCACTTTGGCGACTAACAAAACTGTAAAAGGAGTTAGTTGAACGTAAAACCAATAACAATATTATTTCAAATGACAATAATTGGACTGACGATTGTAAGATAATTAGACTTATTATGAGCAAAAGTAAAATATCCGTACAGGCCATGAAGGCCCTTGGAGGAGTGGAAGGCAGAGGCTTCCACTATCCGTAACCTCGGCACTTGGTGGCGTAGAGTGGTTAGCTCTATGTCCCAGGAATTAACCTCGTTCTCATTGTTGTTGTAGGATGAGTAAACCCCCTCCAGAAGTGAAAATATCTTTCCTAAATATTCCGACTTCCTAACGGAGAATCGACCATCGTCGTTCCAGGTGAACTCAGCACCCCTCTACTACCTCTGCTACGCAGCCCCTGACTTCTCAAGAAAGTTATTGTTAGGTCCTAAGCAAGCTAAGCAAAGCCTTCGGTAGACGTCAGGTTCTCTTTAGGTCTCGTTTCACTGGACGAAGACAGGCATGTCAATTTCTCCTGCTTGTTAAAACAGCTGTGAGATTGCAGTCGGGAGATAATGGGTTCGAATCCCATTATCGGTAGACCTGAAGATTGTTTCCCATGGTTTCCGATTTTCACACCAGGAAAATGCTGGGGCTGTACTCTAATTACGGCTATGGCCGCTACCTTCCTATCCTTCCATTGCCGAAAAAACTTCGATATGTTGGCGTGACGTTAAACAAGTAACAGAAAAGGGAAAAAGAGACCCCGAGTTCGATTTCCTGTTAGGTTAGGGTTATTCACCTATATCTGAAGTCTGGTTGGAGGTAGGGCCTACATTCATCCTACATGAGAGCAACTGAGGAGCTAACTGACAGTGAGTTAGCGGCCCCGGTATGGAAAGCCAAGAACAATAGCCGAGGGGAAACGTCGCACTGACGACGCCAAGCCTTCAGGTTGCATTATTATTATTATTATTATTATTATTATTATTATTATTATTATTATTATTATTATTATTATTATTCCGCCTCTGTGGTGTAGTGGTTAGTGTAATTAGTTGCCATCGCCAGAAGCCGGGTTCGATTCCCAGCTCCACCAAGAAATTTGAAAAGTGGTAACAGGTCTGAAACGAGTTCCACTCAGCCTCGGGAGGCCAACTGAGTAAAGAGGTGCGGTTCAATTCCCACCTCTGCAATCCTTGAAGTGGCTTTCCGTAGTTTCCCCACTTCTCCTCCAGACAAATGCCTGGATGGTACCAAACTTGAGGCCACGGCCGCGCCCTTTCTTCTTCCTTGTCTATACCTTCCAATCTTCCCGTCCCCCACAAAGTCCATGTTCAGCATAGCAAGTGATGCCGCCAGAGAGAGGTACTCTTCCTCCTCCCCAGTTGTATCCCCGACTAAACGTCTCACGCTCCAGGAGACTACCCTTGAAGCGGTAAAAGTGGGATCCCTCGCTGAGTCCGGGTGAAACCCATCCTGGATGGTAAACTGACTATATATATATATCTTATTCGCTTCTGTTATTATTATTTTTTAAATAGTGTGACTTTTAGAACCTGGAGTGTCCGAGGACATGTTCGGCTCATCTAGTGCAGCCCTTCTATAAGGGTGGGTGGCATCGTTTGTGTTTGGGAACCTGACTGTTCTTGTAGTGAAGAATAGTGTTGTGTGTGAGTTGCAGGAATGTTGGGGACAGTATAAATCCAAGACCCCGAGCCAGGGCAAATAACCATTTTAGATTAAAATCTCAGGCCCGGCCGGAAATCGAACCCGACACCCCGATACCCTCCGAACGAAGGCGACTACACTGACCATTCAGTCAAAGAGCTGGACATTCATTTCCGTGTATAAAGTATTCCGAGGCAGATTGTGTTACATAGAGATCAGTATCAAATATACCATCTACAAGTAGAGAGATGTAGCACACACAAGTGCAGACGATGTGATAAGCAAACTTGACTTTTAATGACAGAAAAGCTATCCTACTTTCCCTCGACCATGACCATGAATAAGAGCATACATTGTGCTAATTAGTTAACTTTCTATGGCTTCAAGGGCAACCTTGTGACGTCACAGTCTAGCACTGGTGAGCGTGAAGCAAGACGGGCTGGCCCACTACCGCCAGCTTATAACCAACAGTCAACAGTGCGGTGTTTTAAATCTGCCGTGTTAGCTCAGGGATATGTTTCCGAGAAGAGGAATACCACCACTACTACTACTACTACTACTACTAATAATAAATAGGGTTCGACAGGGCAGCATTACTGGACCTTTACTTTTCTTATATATGTTGTTGTTGGATATTCAGCCCGAAGGCTGGTTTGATCCTCTGCAGCTTCGTCAACAGCTGTCATAAATAGCCTAGGTGTCACTGAAGAGGAGTACTAGGGAAATGAGGAGTGAGGTAGTTTCCCGTTGCTTTCTTCACCGAGCCAGCCGTTGCTATTACATATCAGTCTGCCAAGCCCACTGAAATGCATGCACCAGCCAACCCTATGAGCGATATTTTCACAACATTCATAACAGGGACTGGCTGCATAAGGAATGGTATTACTAGCATCACTCATACCTCAGTCACTTTCATATTGTCAAAGCCAAGGATGAGACTGAGACAGGTCAATGAAAGTAACAAATTTGATATAGCCCATACCAGAAGACATAGTGCACTGTAAACACTACAAGTCGCGATCAAGGGCGTTTCTTATATATATATTGCACCTATAATTAAAAGGGCACAATATATATAACGTATAAATGTAGCCTTTGCTGGCGGGACCTAGTGTTTTCAGTGCACTATGTCTTCTGTATAGTCTAGAGCAATTTTGTTACTTTCATTGACCTGTCTCAGTCTTATCCTTGGCCTTGACGATATGAAAGTGGCTGAGGTACGAGCGATGCTAGTACCGCCATTCCTTATGCAGCCAGTCCCTGCTATGAATGGTGTGAAAATGTTGATCATAGGGTCGGTTAGTGCAGGCATTTCAGTGGGCTTGGCAGACTGATATGTAATCGCAACTCCTGGCTTGCTGAGGAAAGCAACGGGAAACTACCTCACTCCTCATTTCCCTAGTACGCTTCTTCAATGATGCATAGGCCATCTATGACAGCTGATGGCAGAGCTGTTGAGGATCCAACCAGCCTTCGGGCTGAGGACCAAACATACATACACATACATGTATAAATGATATGAGTAAAGATCTGGAATCACAGGTATTTGCGGATAATGTTATACCGTATAGCAGGGCCTATCAAACGCTCGAAATCTCACGCGTGCAAATCGAGGTGCAGAGACTCCATGCACTGTGCATCGTTCCGACTCGGCTCAACTTGGCTTGACTCGGATGGTGTATGCGCTGAGAGCGACGAAGCGTTCGGTGATAGACGGCTTGTTTATCAGTGAAATAGATAAGCGCAAGACAACAGCATAATAATGGAGCAACCTGTTTCGAAGAAAGCAAAGACTTCCGAAAGTCCATTTCAATCGAACTGGGAACTTTCGTATTTCTTTGTCAGTCGTGACGATAAAGCCAAATGCTTAATGCGTGGGACAATAATTATGTGATAAGTTAATTAAAAAGATCTATTTTCCAATACAAAGGCTTTGCTCAAATTCTACGAGAATTTGTCAAAGGAAGATTTTCCTAAGCTGCATCGAGAAGCAGCTAAGATTATTTCTATGTTTGGTTCCACATGCATATGTGAAAGGTATTTTTCCTGCTTTGACTTGTACGAAAACTAGATTGCGTGCGAGTAGGCCTATTTCTGATTGTAATTTAAAGAAGTCTCTCAAATTGCTGTCAGCCGGTCCCTTGTTCCATAACTGGTATCATTGCAAAGATAAAGGAAAAGAAGAGCTAGAGAAGATAAATTGTCTCCTCAAACCAAATTGAAAGAAGAGTGTTTTAACACCGGTAACATTGTCCCATACAACAGTGTCACCGCTCACCGCGTATAAACATTTCGCAGTGAGGGGAGGATCAACGGGGAAGGTGGAGAAGGCGAACACAGGTCGAACGGGTGAGACAGATGTAGGGGAAGTGGAGTGGGGGTTTGCAGTCTGGTCAACCTAGTGAATTCGACTTGACCTTACAGACAGCAGCCGTCCTGTGGCTTTGGGTCTCCGAGTGTTGGCGGAGAAATCCGAAGGGGTACGATTTCAGAAGCAGCCGTCCTGTGGCTTTGAGTCTCCGAATGTTGGCGGAGATATCCGAGAACGTGAGAAGCTTGGCGCACTTCAGACACATTGTTAGCAGTCTGCTCGTAGTATTGTGATGAATGTTTTTTGAGAAACTCAACACGTTGTCAGTAGCCTTCTTATAGTATGGTGGTGAATGTTTTTTTTAAAATGCAGTGTGGTGAATATTTTTAATGTGTACAATCACATGACTGCTCGTGCATAGTGACCAATGTTCTTCGCAGTATATCGTAGTTTAATATACTTTTACCGTAGTTTAATATAGTTTTAAATCGTCTCCTGCAGCTTGCGCCCGTGCACTACACGGCGCATGCACCCTGAGAGACCCTGCCGTATAGAGTAGTAAAGGAGTTGCATGATTGTGAGCATCTGCAGAGGGACCTGGACAATAATGGACAGCGGACGATGATATGATGGTAAATGGGATGAAAATTCAGGCTGTAAGTTTCGCCAAGTGGAAAAGTTCTCTCAGTTTTGATTACTGTGTTGATGGGGTGATAGTACCTCGTGGGGATCACTGTAAATACCTGAGTCTTAATATAAGGAATGATCTTCATTGGGGTAATCACATTAAGATGTAAGGAGAGGATATAGGTCTCTTCACGTAGTAATGAGGGCATTTAAGGGTTGTAGTAAGGACCTAAAGGAGAGAACGTATAAGTCTCTGGTAAGACCCCAATTAGAGTATGGTTCCAGTGTATGAGACCCACACCGTGACCACAGTACTTGATACAAGAACTGAAAAGGATCTAAAGGAAAGGAGCAAGATTTCTTATTGGTGAATTCCGACAAAAAAGTATTTTTACGAAAATGCTGCAAACTTTGGGCTGAAAAGGCTTAAGAGTAAGGAGACGAACTGCTCGACTAAGAGGTATGTTCCGTGTTGTCAACGGAGAGATCGCGTGGTTTGACCTTAGTAGACGAATAAGCTTGAGTGGAGCTTTTAAAAGTAGGAAGGATCATAATATGAAGAAAAAGTTGGAATTCAAGAGGAAACATTGATCCAAGTATTCACTTATAAGTAAAGCCCGGATTTTTTATGCAGTAACAGGTCAGACTGCAATTTATTATTATTATTATTATTATTATTATTATTATTATTATTATTATTATTATTATTATTATGCTCATTATACAATCTTCCTGCAACAGCTGCAGGTTGCCCAAAGACGAAGAGTACCTTCACAACAATAATGGATGTGGATACAATAGACAATGTGATCGTTTTGATGTTAAATGTAGGCAATGAAGTTAGGTATGTCAAACATTTATTTGAGGTATTCAAGCATGGTTCTTGAAGATCATGATGGACTTCTTGAGTGTGGTAATCGCGATGTTATAGAAAAAATCTCTATTCAGCCCAAAGGTATTGCAGAAGTTGACAAAAAATGTAGGTATGGTTCCTCGAGCACCTAACATCAATCCGATTACAGAAATGGATGAGAGCTGATATTTTCGCTTGTAGAAGTCCACCGTTTCTTCATAAATTCTTCTTTTTCCTGCATCGACCTCTTCCGGCTGGTTAGCAGGAAGTGTAGACCACCCGCTCTTCCGTAATGTAGCAAGAGTAACATAGATTATAGGGATTCTGATGGGCCGTACCCCTAATGTTTATGCAAACCCCATAGCGTGGTCGTTGTGAAGGTAGACTATACTTGCTACTCGCTTCAGTAAGTTTGCATTCTTACCTATTAATGCATAAAAATCAAGGCTCTACTTATCAGACAAGAAGGAAGGGATTGGATAAATGATCAAGGGAAACGTTCGATAAATTTCCAAGTGCTTGAAAACATTTAAGGAAAGGTTAGGTAAACAACTGTTTGGGAATATGCTACCTGGGCGACAACCCAAAGTGCAGATCATTGACGACCGCTCATAATAATAATAATAATAATAATAATAATAATAATAATAATAATAATAATAATAATAATAATAATAATAATAATAATAATAATACGTTCGTTTATGGCCACTTCAGACCACGTTGAACAACAATCACACATTGCTGGAAACTTTCTCTGCAGCCCTGGTAGCCTGTCTTCTTTCCTCTGTCCATCCCTTTTTCAGTTTCCGTTCGTCATGGAAGCTTCTGAAGCTGTCGATCATCGATCTTTACTTTGTTCGGTTTAAGATGTCTTCCTGATTCAATTCAGGGAACGAGCAATTTTCAAATTCATCTTTTGAAGGTCCCAAAGATCAAGATCCTTTCTTACCTCCTTGAACCATTCGTCAGAAACTTTAGGTCTACTGTCAAGTGTTTTAAAAATCTGTTTTGTCAGCCTCTTCTCGTCCATACTAGATAATCATCCTATCATCCTCAGCTATCATGTCCAGGCGTTTTTAATTTCACGCGAACTAGGCTGCCTCCGCGTCAATTACTCTACCTGATAGTGGCGTAAGCTAGATTTATCTTGGGTGACCTTTGGGTGAGATTTATTTAATTTGGTCGGATAAACATCAAACATGTCACCAGAAAATTTTTACATACAGAGAAGGCACGAAATGGAGTTTCAGATAGACTTTCTTTCACCCTTCAAAAAGCCATCTGCTGGGTTTGAACCCTTAAGCTTGGGATATGAAGGTCCACACTCTACCACTACTCCACAGAGGGAGCTAGAGGAGTGATTATAACTGGTGTTTCAACGGTTCGAACAATGAGGTTTTAATGAGTGAAACTAGAGATAGATGCAGAATCCGTATTATATAAAGCCAGAAGGTTGACTGACTCAGTCACTGACATTAATGTTTACCCACTTCCAGATGAGCCAGAAACTTGAAATTCGGCAGTCTGGTAGCTATTAGGCTGTAACCCAAGGAAAAATTTCCAAAAAATTTAAATTTTTAATATTTACCCCCAAACAAAATGGCTGGCTCAAATTTCGGTGCGCCAGAAAACTGAAATTTGGCGAAATTATCGCTCTTACCTTGTAACCGACGGAAAAATTCCAAAACGTTTCAATGTTTAACTTTTTACCTCCGAAAAATATTGAAATATTGAGGCAATTTTCATGCCGGTGCAGACCTTCGTTTCGAGACACTTTGCGTCTAAACGGTGATTCTTATCAGAAAATGGATAGCACTTTATAAGTCTCTGGAATGAAGAGAGATACAACTTTGGTCCTATTACTTTTTATCGTATCTCGACTCCTTCTACCTTAGACTGAACTTCATTTTCCGATTTTGGGTCAATTTTGTTTCTTTTCCATACATTCTTTTTTCACTGCTTGAAACACTTATAAGACAGATAGGATCACGAGATTCAGCAGGCCCCTTGCCACATCCATTGGTCATTTGTAAACCGACTTTCATTATTCTAGCTGCCATGAAGGTATGGTAAAACGGATGAAATATGTCGAAACACTACTCAAATTTCAGCCTAATCTAAGTTTCTAAAGCAACCTAAGGTGTAACCGATGGTGATACGACAAAACGTCAAAGAGCCATACTTACAGATCGTTTTGTGGTCGATACGCCTGCCAAGTTTCAAGACTGTAGCTGTCTGCTAAGTTGGCGAAATAATTTCTCAACTTGTGGAAAACGTACGAAATTTTACCCAGATCGAAATATTTACCTCTATCCATGCCATAAATGGCCGAGATACGAGGAAATGTCTTAGGATCATAAATGTACGCCACTAAAAGAGCCGTCTGATTCCGCAATTCGTTTGTCGATACGACCTACCGTTCCGCCACAGTAAATTTTCTAATGAAGTTCTGCACTTATAAATGTGCACATCTCCAACCCATATCCCTATTATATAAAGCCAGAAGGCTAACTGACGGTCTCACTCACTCACTCACTCACTCACTCACTCACTGATTTTAATGTTTACTCACTTCCAAATGAGCTAGAAACTTGAAATTCGGCAATCTGATAGCTATTAGGCTGTAACCCAAGGAAAATTTCCCAAACAAAATGGAGGACGCAAATTTCGGGTGTGCCAGAAAATTGATATTTGGCGAAATTATAGCTATTACCCTGTAACCGACGAAGAAATTCCAAACGGTTTCAATGTTATTTAACTTTTTACCTGCGAAAAATATCGAAATATTGAGGCAATTTTCATGCCGGTGCAGACCTTCGTTTCAAGGTGTTTTGTGACTAAACGGTAATTTCTATCAAAAATAGACAGCATCCCTGGAAATAAGAGATCTACAATTTTGGCCCTATGACTTTGTCGTATCTCGACTCCTCCTTCCTTAGATTCAACTTCATTGTCCGATGTTGGGTCGATTTCGTTTCTTTTCCATACATTATTTCACTACTTGAAAGACTTATAAGACAGGTAGGATTACGACATTCAGCAGACCCTTTTCTATGTCCATTGGACATACGTAAACCGACTTTCATCATTCTAGCTGCCATGAAGGTATGGGAAAACGGAAGGAATATGTCGAAACACTACTCAAATTTCAGCCTAATCTAAGTTGCTAATGCAATTTAAGGTGTAACCGATGGTGATACGACAAAACACTAAAGAACCAAAATTATAGATCGTTTCGTGATCGATGCGTGTGCCAAGTTTCAAGTTTCTGTCTGTTAAGTTGGCGAAATAATTTCTCAACTTGTAGAAACGTACGAAATTTGACCTCGAACAAAGTATTTACCTCTATCTATGCCTTAAATAGCCGAGATACCAGAATATGTCTTAGGATAAAAACTTTAGGCCACTAAGAAGGCCGTCTGATGCCGTAATGCGTTTGTCGATGTAATCTGCCGTTCAGCCACAGTAAATTCCAAATTAAGATCTGCACTTATAAACGTGCACATCTCCAACCCTTATACATATATATTATGTAAAACCGTACAACTGAATGACTGACTGATTGACATTAAAGACTGACCAGTTCCAGATGAGGAAAAAACTTGAAATTTGGCAAAGTGTTAGCATTTAGCCTGTAACCTATGGAAAAGTTCCAAAAAATATCCGTGTTTAACTTTTTACTTCCAGAAATTATCGAAATGTGGAGGCAATTTACATGACGGTGCAGACCATCGTTTCGAGGTATTTTGTGCGTAAACGGTAACGCCAAATGGGCAAGCCATTCGGAATCCATCATGAAGAGACCTATAACTTTGGTCCCGTGACCTTTATTCGTATCTTGATCCCTTATGCCTTAGATGGAGCTGAATTTCCTGATTTTACGTCAATTTTGTACGTTTTCCACAATTAAGTTTTCTGTTTTGCACACTTATAATACTGATAGAATCATGAAATTAAGCAGGCTCATTGGAACGTAGTGAACAAGATGCATGATTCTAGCTGCCGTGTAAGAATGGAACAACGAAAGGAATATGTGGACAATGTACTCAAATGTCAGACTAATCTAAGATTATAAACCAGTCTACGGTGTACCCGATGCAGATACGACAAAACGACAAAGAACGAAAATGTAGATCGTTTCAATTACGATAAGCCTACCAGGTTTCAAGACTATAGCTGTCCATTAGGCGAGGAAAATAATTTCTCATCTTATAAAAAACGTACGTAATTTGCACCAGGTCGGAACGTCTTTGCTATAAAAGGAGAATATACGAGAAAATTAAATAGGATCAAATGTGTAGATGAATAAATGGGCCGTCGGGTGGCGCAATCCGTTTCTCGGTACAACGAACCGTTTCGTCACAGTAATTTTCCAGATGACCACTTTTAATGCAGAGGAATTGGGGAGTTTGGGGCGGTGCCCCCAAAGAGCAAAAACGAGTGACTCATATAAAACGGGTGGAGTTTAGTACTGTCTCATTTCAATTTAGTGATAGCCACAAATATCCAATAAGTTCCTAAATATACAGTATCTGTGGGAGAATTTCCTACCGTCAGAGTAGATGCTGAAAATGATCTCCATCTGACATGCTCGTTGTTACATGTTTCCGGTAGCTTGCTGACGTACCCCTGGAACAATACTGTTGATTTCGGTCACAATATTCGTCTTCAGATCGTCAATTGTTCTTGGCCGATCGCGATACCCTCGATCTTTAAAGCAGCCCCACAAGAAAATTCTGGACGTGTGAAGTCTGGCAATCCGGGAGGCCACAATGTCTGTGAAATTATTCGCTCATCAAAGAAACTTTCGATTAGGGCGTGAGACTCATTTGACATCTAAAAGAGGAATAACATGTCTCCCGAGACAAACGACGTAATAAATTACGAGGAGATTGCTCAGACAGGCCCGGACATTCTGCGTACCGGTACGAGATGTGCGATGCATGCCACTATCGATCATCAAAGAACCTATTGTTTCCAACTTCCTGAATAATGGCAGGAAAGCGTTCGCCATATTTTCTTTCAGAATGACCTTCGTGTTCAACATCGAATTTGGGGTGAGAGAGGTGGGGAGATAACGTATGGACTACGGCGATATCCCTCGTATACTTCACATTTGGGGTGTAAACTTCATCACTTAACATTATACTATTTTGTGGATATTGGGTGGTGTTGTCTGTAGGCTGGCGCGTTTGGTCTTACTACCAACATCGTCTTCAGAGCAAAAGGAATAAAGAATGAAACCAGTAAATAACAATTGTCACTCAATGGTAACTAGACTCAAGATGCAAAGACCCTGTTAGAAGTGTAGTTCATTTCAGGACCTCCAGAATCAAGGAGAAAGCTGTTGAGGCGATAGAAATTGCTAAACACCCGAATAATTTTAACAAAGTTGATGGTTATATACTGAGTAGATCATGGCTGCCCCCCATAGTTAAGTCTTCAACATCTTTCTCCCTGACTCCAGAGGCCTTACAATGAACTACATTTCTAAACAGGATATTTCTATCTTGAGTGTAGTTACTGTGGAGTCGCAACTGGTTTCATTCTTTATTCTTATCGCTCTAAAGACAATCTTGGTAGCAAGATGAAAACGCGTCAGCCTTCAATACTTGTAACACGACCTAATGTCCCCAAAATACTATAATGTCATTTAATGACCGTCTAAGTCTACGGTTTAAGTTCATCTCTTATGTTGTTCACAATGTCGCACTGACTACGACACCATGGAGTTCATTATTTGGATTGCAGTTCAGGTTTTTTGAGTGATTATTTTCGTATTTAATTATCAATCAATCAATCAATCAATCAATCAATCAATCAATCAATCAATCAATCAATCAATCAATCAATCAATCAATCAATCAATCAATCAATCAATCAATCAATCAATCAATCAATCAATCAATCAATCAATCAATAGATACATAAATAAATAAATAAATAAATAAATAAATAAATAAATAAATAAATAAATACTTATCTGCATTTAGGGCAGTCACCCAGGTGGCTGATTCCCTATCAGTTGTTTTCCTAGCCTTTTCCTAAATGATTTCAAAGAAATTGAAAGTTTATTGAACATCTCCCTTTGTAAGTTATTCCAGTCCCTAACTCCCCTTCCTGTATATGCATATTTGCCCCAATTTGTCCTCTTGAATTCAAACTTTATCGTCATATTGTGATCTTTCATACTTTTATAAACACCACTCAAACTTATTCGTCTACTAGTGTCATTCCACGCCATCTCTCCGCTGACAGCTCGGAACATACCACTCAGTCGAGCAGCTCTCCTTCTTTCTCTAAATTCTACCCAGCCCAAACTTTGCAACATTTTTGTAACGCTACTCTTTTGTCGGAAATCACCCAGAACAAATCGAGCTGCTTTTCTTTGGATTTTTTCCAGTTCTTGAATCAGGCAATCCTGCTGAGGATCCCATACACTGGAACCATACTCTAGTTGGGTTTTTACCAGAGACTTCTATGCCCCCTCCTTTACATCTTTACTACAACCCCTAAATACCCTAATAACCATGTGCAGAGATCTGTACCCGTTATTTACAATCCCATTTATGAGATTACCCCAATGAAGATCATTCCTTATATTAACACCTAGATACTTACAATGATCCCCAAAGGGAACATTCACTACATCAACGCAGTAATTAAAACTGAGAGGACTTTTCCTATTTGTGAAACTCACAACCTGACTTTTAACACCGTTTATCAACATACCATTGCCTGCTGTCCATCTCACAACATTTTCAAGGTCACGTTGCAGTTGCTCACAATCTTGTAACGCATTTATTACTCTAAAGAGAATAAGATCATCCGCAAAACCTTACCTCTGATTCCACTCCTTTACTCATATCATTTATATATATAAGAAAACAAAAAGGTCTGAAAATACTGCCTTGAGGAATTCCCCTCTTAATTATTAGAGGGTCAGATAAAACTTCACCTACTCTAAAGGCCACCACACACAGAAAGCTAAGCTAAGCTAAGCTATACTATGCCATTCTAAGCTAAGCTAAGGCAGACAGATCGCTAGGCAGGCGATTTTCTTGGCTGTAGTTTGCCTGAAGCATGCGCTTTTCATTTCTGAGCAGTTGGTCTGGCGGGCTGTCGTGTGTATTTAGTCGTGCCGTGTGAGTCTCTTCCGGTAGTACTTCGTTATTTTAATGCGATGGGTAACTGGCCAAAAGAAGAACGACTAATTGAGGAGGTGAAAAGGTATCCCTGCCTTTATGACACGTCATCAAATTACTACAGAGACTTGATAAGAAAGGAAAACTGTTGGCAGGAAATAAGTACAGTACTTCTAATTGATTGTAAGTAGGCTATCATTTATAAATTAGCTATATAATCACAATTTTGACAGTTCTAGTTGTTCTAGTTTTTTCACTTGGCTTTACGCACATTATTTACAATTTAGCAGATACAGTTGAAGCTCTGTTCTGCAATTCTATGCCATATTCTTAAATATATCAACAGTTACTGAGAACGTGAAAGGTAAAATAGTAGCATATATTGTTTTAGGTAAAGAACTTAAACTTATGAAAAAGACTGAGATACTGTTTTAGCGAAGAACTAATGAGACAAAAAGAGAGTAAAAGTGGACAGGAAGGGGAAAATGAAGAGATTCCACATACAAATGGAATTCCTTCTGCCTTATATTTCTACAAGAAGGTGAACTATCATTTTTACGCAGTATGGATACAGTACTTTTGCATCCATCTCTTGGCACAGGCCAGAGCAAAGTGTAGCTTCCACTGAAGTCCCAGTCTCACTCATGGCTGTGACAATATGGAAGCTGCTGGAGTATGGGTGGTACTGATTAATGACATTCAGAGCACAACCAGTGTGTCTGAGTGTCATGAGAGGTGTTGCTCATAGGGTTCGTTGTGCTACAATAGCACTGTCTGGTCCAGTGAGGAAAGCAATGGCAAACTACCTCACTCCTCATCTTGCCTAGTACGCCTCATTTAGGTACTGCCATTGGTTTTTGTGGTTTCCCAATAACTGCATAGCCTTTGGTGACGCTGTTTGAGGATCCAACCAGCCTCTGGGCTGATGACCTAACAGACAGACAGACATGACTAACATATTTTTAAAAATGTTAAAAATCGATGTTATAAGTGAATTTACATGTTGAGTATATTATAATTTAAAACGCATGTAATTCATTCTAGGCTATAAGACAATATGAACGTCTGGATTTCTTATGTTTTTTGCAGCTAAGACAACATTTCACTAATGAAATGAACAACATGAATAATTGAGTTTGAAGCACAAGGACCAGGACAGTGCAATATGTTCACTTTCCATAAACAGGTCCCCATGTGTCATTTCTTAATATACGTTTGGATGTGTATTTTAATAGCTTAATTTTCCTTACAGCACACATTTAAACATTGACAGGCAGGAAACATATCGACGTCAAGTGATAATTGAAGTAGCCACCCACATGACTGAGAGTGCGGAATGTGATGACCTACACTCCTTATCACATATATCTGATTCATCATCTGTTCCGTCCGCCCCCACACATACAAAATCTCACTCAGTCGAACCCCTTCGAAAAAAAGAAAAATAATGCCACCGAGCAGTAGTGCAGAGAGAGTAATTGATTATTTACAACAGCAAGACAATAAAACTGCTGCCTAGCGTAGTTTAGCTTAGCTTTCTGTTCGTGCCATAGCACAACACAGCTTGCCATTGCTTAGCGTAGCGTAGCTTAGTTTAGCTTTCTGTGTGTGGTGGCCTTAATTCTCTGAGATCTATTTTCTAGAAATATAGCAACCAATTCAGTCACTCTTTTGTCTAGTCCAATTGCACTCACTTTTGCCAGTAGTCTCCCAAATTCCACCCTATCAAATGCTTTAGACAGGTCAATCGCGATACAGTCCATTTGACCTCCAGAATCCAAGATATCTGCTATATCTTGCTGGAATCCTACAAGTTGAGCTTCAGTGGAATAACCTTTCCTAAAACCGAACTGCCTCCTATCGAACCAGTTATTAATTTTACAAACATGTCTAATATACTCATAAAGAATGCCTTCCCAAAGCTTACATACAATTCATGTCAAACTTACTGACCTGTAATTTTCAGCTTTTTGTCTATCACCCTTTCCTTTATACACAGGGGCTACTATAGCAACTCTCCATTCATCTGGTATAGCTCCTCCGACCAAACAAAAATCAAATAAGTGCTTCAAATATGGTACTATATCCTAATCTATTGTCTTTAGTATATCCCCAGAAATCTTATCAATTCCAGCCGCTTTTCTAGTTTTCAACTTTTGTATCTTATTGTAAATGTCATTGTTATCAGATGTAAATTTTAATACTTCTTTAGCCTTAGTCTCCTCTATCTGGACATTATCCTGGTAACCAACAATCTTTACATACTGCTGACTGAATACTTCTGCCTTTTGAAGATCCTCACATACACACTCCCCTTTTTCATTAATTATTCCTGGAATGTCCTTCTTGGAACCTGTTTCTGCCTTAAAATACTTATACATACCCTTCCATTTTTTACTGAAATTTGTATGACTGCCAATTATGCTTGCCATCATGTTATCCTTAGCTGTCTTCTTTGCTACATTCAATTTTCTAGTAAGTTCCTTCAATTTCTCCTTACTTCCACAGCCATTTCTAACTCTATTTCTTTCCAGTCTGCACCTCCTTCTTAGTCTCTTTATTTCTCTATTATAATAAGGTGGGTCTTTAACATTCCTTACCTCCCTTAAAGGTACAAACCTGTTTTCGCATTCCTCAACAATTTCTTTAAACCCATCCCAGAGTCTGTTTACATTTTTGTTTACCGTTTCACACCAATCATAGTTACTTTTTTGAAACTGCCTCATGCCTGCTTTATCAGCCATATGGTACTGCGTAATAATCCTCTTTTTAAGACCTTCCTTTCTATCACATTTATTTTGACTACGACAAAAACAACTTCATGATCACTAATACCATCTCTTACTTCAGTTTCTCTATAGAGCTCATCTGGTTTTATCAGCACCACATCCAGGATATTTTTCCCTCTGGTTGGTTCCATCACTTTCTAAATCAGCTGTCCTTCCCACTGTTGGTCATGCTTCCTGACGTTCGCATTTCCTTCCCAATTGACATCTGGTAAATTCAGATCTCCCGCTACAATCACATTTCTTTCCTTGTCGTTTTCTACATAGCTGATTATCTTATCAAATAATTCTGCATCCATGTCAGTGCTACCCTTTTCCGGTCTGCACACTCCAAATATATCAAGTTGCCTATTATCTTTAGAAATGAACCTTACACCTAGAATTTCATATTTCTCATCTTTAACTTTTTCGCAGCTTACAAATCCTTCTTTCACCAAAATGAATACTCCCCCTTCCACCATTCCTATCCTATCTCTACTATACACACTCTAGTTCCGTGAGAAAATGTCTGCATCCATTATATCATTTATCAGCCATGATTCAACTCCTATTACAATATCTGGTAATTATATATCTAGTAAATTAATTCTATTCCTTTCTTTACAATACTTCTACAGTTCAACACTAACAATTTTATGTCATCCCTACTTGATTTCCAGTTCCCTGTTCCCTTATCACCGCTCCCTAGGCCATCCCGTTTCCCTGAATGTACCTCCCTATTACCCTTCCAAACAAATTTCCTAACTTATACGTACCACTGCGGTTTAAATGAAGGCCATCCGAGTGCAGATCCCTATCTCCTACCCACACATTAGGATCTAGAAATTTCACTCCCAGTTTTCCACATACCCACACCATAGTCTCATTTAAATCCCCAATCACCCTCCAGTCAGAATCCCTTCTACACAGTATTCCACTAATAACAATCTCCGCTTTCTTAAACTTCACCCGTGCTGCATTTACCAGATCCCACACATCTCCAACTATGTTGGTACTTATATTAGCTTGCCTTACGTTGTTGGTACCAACGTGAAACACTACCACCTTCTCCTTCCCCTCCTCCCTCTCTTCTGCCTTCCTCAACATCTGCCTCAACCTAATTCCTGGATAACATTCTACCCTGGTTCCCTTTCCTCCACACACTTTCCCCACGTGTCTAACGATGGAATCCCCCATGACCAGAGCCTCAACCCTACCCACCTCATTTGATCCCCTCCCCTCCTGGTCAGCCCTATCTTTCCTGATAGCTGCAGAAGCTACTTCCTCCTTCCTTTTCTCCTTCCCACGACCCTGTTCCACCAGTCTTTTCCTATCCTCTATTCTACATTTCCCTTTCCTACCTTTTCCCTTCCTCCTACTTCCACACATCTCAGCAACAGTTTCCTGTCCCTCATCTTCCCTCTGTTGTTCTACCTGGAGTGACTCGTACCGATTTCGCACTGACACCGGTCCTGAATTCTGATCCTGAATAGAGCCCTTAGCCTGCAATCTCCTTCCCCTTAGAGCATTAGACCACCTGTCTTCTACAACTTCCCCCTTTCCTTCCCCTCCCTCTTGTACACCTACTGCAACCTGTACATTGTTTGAGGGAGTCCTATCTTCCTTCCTGTCTTCTGTGAGAATCCTAATTATCTCCCTCAAACTTTCCAACTCCTCCCTCATACCCCTCAATGCCTCGCCACACCCACAATAAGTACACTTGCGCTCCTTAGCAATTCTTTACGGAAAAATGAAAATAAAAATAAAATAACTTATTTGCAGAAAATAAATGAACGGAGGGATATATTGTCTGGGATAGTACTCAAAGATCACACAACAATAAGGTAATTAATATACGATTACACTACAATACTACTCTATTTTTTATCCTACAAACCCTAACACGATAAAAACTGCTGTTAATTACTGAATATCTAAAGAAATATACAAGAACTACACAATTCCAGACTGCAATTAAGCCTATCCTAATTACAACAACAGAATTTTTGTAAGAGTTTCTACGGATACCTCTACTACACCAGTGCTACACAAATATTTTACAATAATCAAATAAGCACACTAAATTCTGATAGGATATTAGGCTACTCGTATACTACTGTACAGTACACTACAGTAATTTTTAAACTACTTTCAGACGTATCCTAGTTACAATACCCTTACCGTATGTCACTACTAAGCACAAACAGAAATAAAATTTGCAAGAACTACTGTACTCAAAGATTACCAACAAAGCTAAATGCTTGGACAAATTATTATTAGAACTACGCTCTAATAGATACCACACGAAAGATAACACACGAATATAGCAGGCAAGATACGGCACTATCTAAATATACTGTACGGTTATATGAACTTCTACCGCTGGTGGATTAGTATTATTTTCCCTACTACGCGGGACGGAGAATAAAAGTGTCCTTAAGTGCTGAGAATAAGAGGTTGTCTACTATAATTTCTGTCAAAACCACGCCGGGGTCTTGAAATGCAATATTATTGGGACACAGGAATTTGATTATTAACTTTTACTCGATGAATAAACGAAGGTGGAAAGTACAAAGTATTCAGGGAACTAAGGCTACTAATTATGGGAATAATGAATCAGCTGACTTTGTAATTATTTGCACAACTATCATGTGCATGTAGCAACAATCCAAAAAACTGTTAAGTACCGTAATTATCCAGTGAAATTACAGTGAATTCTCTTTAAATTATCTTTAAATCGATGTTACAGGCTTATCGTGTTATTTAATGTAATAAATTATTACCTTCGTGATAGTTTGAACAGATATCTGTACGAAATATCGGAAAAGTAGCGGCAGAAATTACAATGAGTTACAACTCCTTATGATAATCTGCCTTTGTATTATACCAACGAACCTACAGATATTTAAAAATATTGTTTTAAGTTAATATTATTACCTAAAGTATTTCCTAAACCTAAATTCGAAATAAAGTACACCTAGCTAGCCTACTTAACCTAGAAAACGTAATCTAGTGAACACCAATTGAATTACTTGTTATAAAATTCAAATAAATAATACTACTCCCGATTTCTACCAACAAGCACTAAATACCAATATATAAATAGCACTAAATGGAACACTCACACACAAAATTTAAATTTTAATAGGTTTTAACTACTTTTCACTACAATAATACAAGAGCTCTCTCAACAGCCAACCGTTCACAAGCGCATCCAACACCTGGATAAAAGGACGAAGCGTACTCCCACCAAAAGCACAACTTATTGCCAACAGGAAAACTATCGCCTGGCAAGTTTCGTATCGTTCTAAGAATAAGTGTCAGAGTAACAGTGCCCTTGATTTAATCTGATGACCTAGGAGATGCCCACTGTATCACATACTAGGCCATTTAAAGAAGAGAGAGCTGGTAACTGGACTCAGTCGCTCATAATGTCTCAGTGCTCCTACGTTCAGTTGTTCCTGTTAGGTCTGCTCTGCACAGGCGCTCTCAGTGCTCCAACTGCGACATGCACAGAGCCGCGAGCACAAAGTAATATTGACATCAATCAGGTAAGGTCCTTTTATCTCCTTGTTTTTACTTTCTGAATGGGTTGTGGCTTCTTTTAGAATAAATCCATACATTTTTAACCATGCTGTTTGGAATTAAACACCGACTGTTTCATCGCTCTAATTTATTTCTGTATCAGAAAATGAACACACACATACACAGTTATATCCAACCATGAATGACCGCACTTAATAATTACTGGCTATTTACAAATCTCTGTTCTCTTTACCTGAGAGACGGTAATCCTGATAGAGAGGCCTTGCACTTGGGTTCACAAGTCCAGTCATACCACACAGCAGCATCATGCAGACCGCTATCTTTGAACACAAGGCTATTGGCCACACACCTCAAGATGACTCTTCCTTGGTTCGACTCCATAGACAGACCAGTAATTCACTCAGTCAAATACAGTGAACAGCTAAACAGCAACAGCTCAACAGTGTTGAACAACGTTACAATACTCCTCATACCATTGACACTTCCAATTTCACTCACGACAGCGGCTCCAGTCGCTGACTTTGCGACGGTCCTCAGTCCACACAGGTACACGCACAGTACTCTAAGGCAGTACACGTAGTATTCCGTTCGGTGCCCGACGAAACGCTGATTCCGGTGGGACACCATCGACTCCAACTTCAAGTCCAACACTAACTGACTGTTCGCGGCTAGCCTCCTTTCTATAGCTCGGGTGTTGTGTACCGAAATATTTTCGATGCAGCTATATGATTTTTCACGAGAGTTTAATCCTGATGTAAACAAATAGGCGGAGCACCTTGGCTTTGCACGTGGACATAGACGTAGTTGATTGGAGAAGCATCCGTCGCACTAACTCGACTGTATGCGAGCTCGAAGAAAATTAGTACGTCGCATTAATTTCATTTTATCTCAGTTTATTACATTTAGATAGTCTGAAAGAGTACGTAATCAAATTAAAATATGGTTGTCATATATACCGGTATATATCTATAGTTTTTTTTTTAAATAAAACAGTGATTAAAGAACGAGATATGAAGGCAGAAGGCGTGGTGTAATGCAGGAAGTCTTCTCATAGTGAGGGAAAGTCCCAAGCTGTACAGTGTGGAGATAAGCTGTTGCATCTTGCAGCAGCTGTTAGTGTCAGTATTCATAGTGAGAGAAATGGAGCAAGACGTGGGACCATCGCGTGTAGTGAAGCACAAAAGAGGAAAACCGCTCAGAAGTGTCCGTAGGCAGTGCGTTGTGAATGCTTTTAATAAAATAAGTAAACAGAATCCAGGTTTATAGTCCATCTTCGTAGTAAGCGTCTTTCTGGACGACCGGAGGTGTGGCCTAGCCTCGTGTGCGAGGAACTATGGGAGCGTTCGCGCTGGTGGTGGGGGAAGAACTTGAACCTTTCCTCCAGCTGACACAGTCGAGTTCAGGCAGCGGACGTAGCCCTGGGAACTGACTGAAATAGTGTGGAAAGCTTAGGCGCGATACGTTCCCGGGTCGGGGTGGTCATTATGCAATGGCTCATCGGTGTACATACATCACACTAACTCAAAGGTGTAGGAATTACTTAATATGATAAACTAGTGAAAATAAAATAGTACCGTACATTGTACAAATCGAGTCTTATCTTTCGATTGTCTGCCTTAAAACCTTGTCAATTAACTACACAGGCCTTTGAGCATAACATTCTAAAATTTCAGTTCTATTCCAGTACGGAAATACTTCGTAACTTTCGTCGTAAATGTTGGTGACGTCAAGAAATCAGAGGGTCATGCCTAAAAGAATTCATATCGGATGATGCTTTCGACCAATTGAAATAAATCTCAGTGTATAGTAAAAGTGGAGGTGAATATTTTGGCACTCTGTAGCCTTTAATTTATTCTTATACATTCTTATTATACATTCTTACGAATATGAAATCTGTTATATAAAATTGAAAGGTTTGAACCTGTAACTATTTGATGACTACTGATAATAACAAATAAAATCATGAATAAAATATATAAATAAAATTACTCAAAAACTTAATAAAATTAATAAGCATAATTAACCGAAATGTCCGTAGTATGGGCGCCAGAGTTCACCAGAATGGATCCCTCGAATTTAGATAAGAGCATGATAGACTTTATATCCCAGGGCGTGTACATAATGCTGCGTACTGGTACATCTGCTGCAGGCCTTACCTAACCTCCTGAAAACGACTAATACGGTAGGAACTGCACCTAGGTTTATCAATAACACTGATTCTAAATTAGCTAACTATATTCTGAACAAATTCCGTGCATGAGCACCTCATCAACATACAACATTATACATATAATACACACATAAAATATTGCTGGAAGACTCCATATTTACAACAACAACAACAATAATAATGAAAATCGTGGGAAAACGAAAGTGAGAACTAAGCTACCATTTGCAGATAGTCCGATGAACAATGTACATGTATGAAGATAAATACCCTTCACTGTCTCTATATCAATTCGACTTACCGATTCTCATAATCGGCAGTTATCACTTCACACAGATACTGTACCTTGTACTACTGTGTTCACATATTTTAACACTTGTAAAGATATATACACACGTCTGTCGATCCTCAACATATAAATTTATGGAAAGTCTGAGATAGCTTTCACCAACATATAATGCTAGGCCGCCACAAGTGCTGCAATACTTAATGCGCAAGCACTCTCCACAATCAGCCACTTTCCACAAACATAACACGACTACGCTCCACGAACGTTTGAAGTCCAGTCCATTGCAGCCATGTCAATCCAGTACCGTGTCTCAGCACCACTTCCTTCCCGTACAGTCCGTCAGTTGTAGTTGTAGTTATCTTCCTTCTCGTTCCTATACAATCACCTTCACAATCACCCTTACAATGTTTCTCATACAATCTCCTATACAATCTTCTGGTTGCCGCCGTATGACCAACCTTTATAGACATCAACATCCCCCTCCTCTCAGATGAGACGTCTGGATTGGTGCTTGCCAGCCAATCATGAGTGATCTCAAATCAAGACCAAGCCCTGAACTACTTCTTCCTCCCAAGACAATAACAAACTCTGGGGAGTTTTCATGAATCACCAAACTTTCCTGGTACAACAACAAGCTCATCTCATCAGGCTGGGATATATACATGACAAATGGAATTCCCTGACACAAGTACATCACAACAGACACTGGGGTAGCCAGATGACTCATTCAAATTACCAGAGTTATTAAAGCAATGTTTTCCCACTCGTGCAAAACAAATTACTCATACCTACATATGTGGATATCTTCCAGCTTACCAATATAAAAGGCAAAATATACAAATGAAATACTGATAATAATAATAATAATACTGATAATAATAATAATAATAATAATAATAAATCGAATACTGACAATAATATCTCTAACTTCTACATATAATTCGGGGGTGTGATATATGTACTATCACATAACGCCCCCTTGGTGAATCGATGATATCATATATTATGATTCACCATAAAACAGAACTTCTTACATAACCTTATAATGACATAACTGAACACATAATTTACAGTAATAATGATATATACATTGCGTCTACTGCATTGTATTCGCACACACGAAATACAATTTGTCCAAACAATAATAATAATAATATGGCTATATACACACAACTCTGATTGTTTCATATACCATCGAACACAATCCCTTCTTGCTACTGTACATGTACATTAAAATTGATAATATATACCTCCAAGGTGCAGATCCTATCTCTTATATCTGCGAAGGCTATAGATATTAAATGTCCCAAGGACCTTATTTTCAGCGGTTAGGAGCCTATAAGCACACTTGCCTATTCTACTGTCCACAGTATACGGACCCTGATATAAATGAAAAAACTATACATAAACTTAACATCAGCATCGATAAGCGAAGAATGCGTACCACAATAAAATCTAATTACGTCTAGAATCCACTCTATCTCACACACAAACATTCATACCATCCAGTCACACAAGAATCATACAAACTTTCATTCGGAACATTCATAAAAAGGAAATCCCTCTTTCTGAAATATTCGGGAATCTTACTATGTTTACTCTTCCACAAAACCATAATTAATGCAAGCAAACAGATCACATACTTTTTCATACATTCCACATCGATATCATTCAGCACGTCATTCAAATCGTTCACACAACTCTCAGCATTAAATAAAACATTACACATACGCTTGGATAGACTTTCTTTCATCTCACGCACACTTCCATTCTCACACACGCTCACTCTATTATTGTAATTCTTACCATAATTCACTATAATGTTGCTATCATTACCACTTAATGACCCAACAATTAATCCATCTTCACCACCTTCCATATCAGCTCCTACTTGCACCACTTTCATGCCAACAACACTGCTACTTTCGACTTTCTTATCAGAAGTTTCATTAATCTCAAAGTCACCATTTTCACACATAATGGACCTAACTTTACTCTCCTCACGTAGACTTAAATCAACAAAAACATCCTCATGATGTATACTTCGTAAACACTCTTCACTCACAAAACAACCTTCATCAACTTCGCAAAAAACTCCACTTTCAATTTCAGAAACTTCCACAAGATTATCGATCGCAACACCGCTATTACCATCACCACTAGTACAAAGTAAGTCATCCGACACAGCTTTCTTACCTTCATCACGCCCCCTATTCTCAAAATCTCCCTGAACACAAAACACTTGGTCATACAATAATTCCTCTTTCACGTCTACCTCGTAACTTACCTGTTTCATCGCGTGAATAGGAATTTCGGTATCGGACTGCCTATCTGACCCAACTAAGAAGTCCGATTCCGGTTTAAATTACTTGACGTGGACTGTTCACTATTATCATGTCTCGGCACTTGATCTGGAGGTCTTTCATCCGTACGCCCCCTACTTTCCGATTCCCCTTGATTAGGTCTTCTGCCATAATATTCCTGGTGATTACCTCCTTGATTAGAGTGTCTGTTTCCCCTTCCGGAATTACCACCCTGATTCCCTTGCCTAGAATGACTGAAATTCTGATTATTCCTATCTCCCGCTACCTGATTACCTTGTCTCCCATTATCCCCGTAATTTCTACCTTCACTTTGCCTAGTCCTCCCCTGCCCTTCTAAAGCATCAAACCTCTCTAACAGCTGCTCTAATTCCTTAATCGTAACAATATTCTGCATACATGCAGCTAATCCGACCTTCTCAGGAAAATGCCTCAACATCTGGCGGACTGTATCTCTCTCCGATGCTAGACCTTCAATATTCTGGCTGATCAGAACATGCGCCAAGAAATATTCCGTCATAGACACACCTTCCTGAGGTCTATATTTGCCAAATAGCACGCGATCTCTTTCCCTTCCCTGAATAGCTTCACTCCAAAATTTAGAACTAAATTTCTCCCTAAATTCCTCCAAACTCGAAATACCCTGTCTATAAACTTGAAACCAGGATCTCGCTTCTCCAACAAATGCAATATCCAACATCTCATCAACCATACTCCACTCGATCAAACCATCGTCAAGATTCTTGGAAAACCGTTTCTCCACCGTTTTCAAGAATTCCATCGGATTAAACTGCCGACCATTAAATTTGGGTAATTCAGAGTCCTTCGTACAAGATACGTACCTATTACATATGCTGCTACCTACTTGGATTTGACTGATCTCCTGCCTTAACTTTACATGACATGCTTTAATTCCTTCTTCAACTACCATTCTGGCATTTCCTTCTACTGACTTGAGGTCATCTTTTACCGACTTCAGGTCTTTCTCCAATTTCTCATCCTTCTCATCTATACGCTTCGCTAAAACGTTCTGATTGGATTTAATTCTATCTATTTCCTCGACTTTATCTTCCACTATTTTTATTCTCTTATCACATTCCTTGCTGTTTTCAACAAATTCTTTCCTAACTACATTAAATCGGCATTCAATTTTCTCAGTCAATTCCAAGCATTGAGATTCAACCTTATTATTGACTTCCTGAATTTCTCTGCTTTGATGGTCAAACTTCTGGTTCAATTCATCTATTCTACCATTCACAGCACTACTTAAACTATCAATTTTACTAGACAATTCAACACTCACTAAATTTAACTCCTTACTTTGATTCTCAATCTTACTGGACAATTCCGTACTAACTGAATTTAATTCACTATTAATACTGTATATTTCATTACTTAAAAAACTCAGTTCACTCTTCAACTCTTTACTCTGACTATCAATCTTACTGGACAATTCAATATTATTATTATCGATTTTACTGGACAGTTCAACATTATTATTATCGATTTTACTGGACAATTCAACATTATTATTATCAATTTTACTGGACAATTCAACATTATTATTATCGATTTTACTGGACAATACGTCACTCTTACTGTTAAATTCACCCTTCAACTCTTTACTGAACTGATTAAATAGTGATTGAAGCATACTAAGAGTTAAGGTCGCCCCTTGATCCCCTACATTCTGAGTTTGAGACGGGTTACTCGGTTCCTCACCTATCGTTGCCGATTGATCTTTCCTACTATCAGCCATTTCGCTATTCTCACTTAAATTAGATAAACTCAATGTGGTGGAATTCTTTTGATTTCTCTTATCCTGATTCATAGTACCAACAACTTTAACAACCTCTCTACTTCTCAGTCTTATAATACTCGACTCGCTACAACATTTCTTCATACTCCAACATACATATCACGTACATATAAAACACTTCACTGACATAGTTCGCAGAATTCCAACCACACCTGACAAGTGCACCTACGCTTATAAGCCTAACAGATGTACCAATCATTCAGCCACACGTTGGGGAGCCAATTGTAATAAGTTGATGACTACTGATAAATAAAAATATATAAATAAAATTACTCAAAAACTTAATAAAATTAATAAGCATAATTAACCGAAATGTCCGTAGTATGGGCGCCAGAGTTCACCAGAATGGATCCCTCGAATTTAGATAAGAGCATGATAGACTTTATATCCCAGGGCGTGTACATAATGCTGCGTACTGGTACATCTGCTGCAGGCCTTACCTAACCTCCTGAAAACGACTAATACGGTAGGAACTGCACCTAGGTTTATCAATAACACTGATTCTAAATTAGCTAACTATATTCTGAACAAATTCCGTGCATGAGCACCTCATCAACATACAACATTATACATATAATACACACATAAAATATTGCTGGAAGACTCCATATTTACAACAACAACAACAATAATAATGAAAATCGTGGGAAAACGAAAGTGAGAACTAAGCTACCATTTGCAGATAGTCCGATGAACAATGTACATGTATGAAGATAAATACCCTTCACTGTCTCTATATCAATTCGACTTACCGATTCTCATAATCGGCAGTTATCACTTCACACAGATACTGTACCTTGTACTACTGTGTTCACATATTTTAACACTTGTAAAGATATATACACACGTCTGTCGATCCTCAACATATAAATTTATGGAAAGTCTGAGATAGCTTTCACCAACATATAATGCTAGGCCGCCACAAGTGCTGCAATACTTAATGCGCAAGCACTCTCCACAATCAGCCACTTTCCACAAACATAACACGACTACGCTCCACGAACGTTTGAAGTCCAGTCCATTGCAGCCATGTCAATCCAGTACCGTGTCTCAGCACCACTTCCTTCCCGTACAGTCCGTCAGTTGTAGTTGTAGTTATCTTCCTTCTCGTTCCTATACAATCACCTTCACAATCACCCTTACAATGTTTCTCATACAATCTCCTATACAATCTTCTGGTTGCCGCCGTATGACCAACCTTTATAGACATCAACATCCCCCTCCTCTCAGATGAGACGTCTGGATTGGTGCTTGCCAGCCAATCATGAGTGATCTCAAATCAAGACCAAGCCCTGAACTACTTCTTCCTCCCAAGACAATAACAAACTCTGGGGAGTTTTCATGAATCACCAAACTTTCCTGGTACAACAACAAGCTCATCTCATCAGGCTGGGATATATACATGACAAATGGAATTCCCTGACACAAGTACATCACAACAGACACTGGGGTAGCCAGATGACTCATTCAAATTACCAGAGTTATTAAAGCAATGTTTTCCCACTCGTGCAAAACAAATTACTCATACCTACATATGTGGATATCTTCCAGCTTACCAATATAAAAGGCAAAATATACAAATGAAATACTGATAATAATAATAATAATACTGATAATAATAATAATAATAATAATAAATCGAATACTGACAATAATATCTCTAACTTCTACATATAATTCGGGGGTGTGATATATGTACTATCACAAACCATTTGATAGAAAATCAATTGAACATAAGACAGTAACTTGCAACTGGTAATACTGCGAATAAAGGAAGTTCGTTTGAAACTGTACTGTACTGTATACCAAGGAAAGGCGCATCGGTACGCGCTATCAGTTCATCAATCGCCTAACGAATAGGAGGAAGTTGTTTCCACTGACAGCCTGGAGATATAATCTACTTAACGTGATTTCTAGTGAAATACGTATAAAAGAGATTAATTAATGCAAATTTGTCGCGAAAATGAAGAGAAGAAGCATTAGCAGAAATACTTCAGCTACTTTCATAATAACATTAACAATGTCTACTTTTCTTGTCCATCAGAAGAAATATAATAATATATAATACTCTTGAATAACCTGCTATTGTTATGACTGAGAGAACAGGTCTCCTACAGCAACAGCAGCAACAAAAACAACGAAAACAGCAACAAAATGCTCCGGAACAATAGACAATATAAATCTGTCTCATAAAATCAGAGCAAAAATATTATCGGACTTCTTACGTGTTCTATGATCACGTTTGTTTAATATTCGGAGTTCAGGGATCGTATTTACAAATTATTCAGAATAATCTTCACTCTCGTCTGAATCAGTGTCATCTGAAGTTTCACCGAGGTTGATGTCGGACTGGTCTAATTCTAATTCCTTATGCATGGTGTTGTCACGCTCCCAGTATTCCTGCTCAGTGTCTTTTACGTGGTCGCAACATTTTTTCCGTTTGTCTTGCGAATACTGTGCAAGCAATATCCGCAAAGAGCTTCCTTTTTGTCGAGTGTGTCTGCTGTCAAGTCACGAGTGATCTATAAGACAGAGAAATATTTCGTACAGAATAAGCATTTTTATTTATACTGGGAATAGGAGCGCCTCATTTATGAACAGTGAAGGCATTAGAGATGCTATGGCACACATTTTTATGCTAAAAAACTAATTATGCTGTATTACTATTAATTGAGATATATTCTTTTTTTTTGCTAGGGGCTTTACGTCGCACCGACACAGATAGGTCTTATGGCGACGATGGGATAGGAAAGGCCTAGGAGTTGGAAGGAAGCGGCCGTGGCATTAATTAAGGTACAGCCCCAGCATTTGCCTGGTGTGAAAATGGGAAACCACGGAAAACCATCTTCAGGGCTGCCGATAGTGGGATTCGAACCTACTATCTCCCGGATGCAAGCTCACAGCCACGGGCCTCTACGCGCACGGCCAACTCGCCCGGTGAGATATATTCTTATCACGGACCTCTCCTTTGATATCTCCCCAAACCGACTCGGTGTGATTGAGATCTGGATGATATGTTTCATATGTTCACTCATGGTATAAACACTTTCACGTGCCTAGCCTCGCAGTGGTCTCCCAGATTTAGAAGAGGACCTAGAAGCCATGCTCGTCACTTCAGTAATTTCAACTTAGCCCGCACGTAACAACACGCGCCGCTTGAGAGACGTTTTCACTTCAGCGCTAGCCTGGCGACTGGACCTGCTGTAGGAGTGGGGGGACGATAGCTCCCACCACTGCATGCGCAACTATTTCTCGCGCAGGACGCTTTCAACCAAAACGGACTATAGTCGTAAAAGAGGTAGAGAAACTAAGTGCAGAGTTGTGAGGTGTGTCGGCTATTTCGGTTCATAACATGCGGACTCAGTTTAGAAAGACAGGGAAATTAACAACGCCGGGAAAGGAACGTAAACGACCTCAAAGAGTCGAGAAGTACGACGATATCGTCAAAAGTGGTATTAGAAGGAAAATGCATGAATTCTTTTTTCGGAATAAACCACCTACTTTACGCAAAGTATTAGACAGTGTGAATAAAGATAAAACTTTACCCACCTTCAGCTCGATAGCTGCAGTCGCTTGTGCGGCCAGTATCCAGTAATCGGGAGATAGTGGGTTCGATCCCCACTGTCGGCAGCCCTGAAGATGGTTTTCCGTGGTTTCCCATTTTCACACCAGGCAAATGCCGGGGCTGTACCTTAATTAAGGCCACGGCCACTTCCTTCCAATTCCTAGGCCTTTCCTATCCCATCGTCGCCGTAAGACATATCTGTGTCGGTGCGACGTAGAGCAAAGTAGCCACCTTCAGTTTAACTACATTGTACAGACTTTTAAAGGACATAGGGTTCCAGTTTGTTAAAAGAGAACGTAAACCTGTGTTAATGGATAGGGAGGATATTGTATTGTGGAGACGGAAATATCTGCGTGACATTTCAAACAGCTGTCCTAAGATAAACCTTCCTACGTGTGTAATTTTGTGCTCTAGCCTACGATAGCTTTCTTTAATATTCAGAAATAAATAAATAAATAAATAAATAAATAATGTAGACCCTAATCTTCAGCAGTAGATCACCCTTCAAACCCCTCCATTTAGTTTAATACAGCTCAAAAACTGTTCCTCGTCTATTTTAGGTGATATGCGCAGCACTGTATGTCCGAACACGAGACGTTGACGGGGCGGAGGTCGGTACTACACGCTCAGCGAATCACAACTCTTTCTTTGGCTGAGGCGTGGACATGGCTTGTTTACATCAGGATTAAACTCTCGTGAAAAATCATATAGAGACGGAGCATTTTCGCTGCACCTCGCAGACACGTACGAGAAAACCAGACCAAGCGAACAATACACGCACTCCAGACCAACACTTCCTACATAATAAGGCCTCACAACAGCGCGGTGACGTCACTCTAAGGAGGCGGACGCAATGCAAGGATGTGCGGAGAATTGTCACACACAAACATTATTTTAATACCTTTTGCCTATCGAATAATTTATTGACCAAGAAATAACGGTTAATTTTAAGAAACATTGAGTTATATTGTCGTTATTACCATATTTGAGCGACTCTATCGTTAAAAATAAACAGCACACATTTTCAAATCACGACGGCATTTTACAATGTTAACTTTCTCTAGGCCGAATTGCTAACAAAGACAATAGGAATTCACAAACATAATTCAGTTTAAATATTGGTAAAGTTGCCTACATACAGTATATATTAGAAAATTGATACTGTAATTAAACCCCTTTAGAACAAACTTTTGAGGTCATGTCCTCTCCCATGATTGCATATGCTATGCAGTGTGGTTGCTTTGATGTGTCCATATACAGAAAATAAAATGCTTGCGTTTCTTTCGTCACATAAATCAACCTTCAGGTAACATCAACATGTTAATTTTTATTTTAAATTGTAAAACATTGCGGACTGAAATTTTTGTCTGTGTGTGAGGCATGGCTGCTGATACCATCTTCAATTGTTCTGTTTATTGCTTCTCTCTCTATTCTACTTTCTTGTCGGGTCCTGCCAGAAGTGGATGATAAATATAATGAGCAATTGGGAACGGTACATGGCAATGCATTCTTTAAAAGTCGTGGTCTTCGAAGAGGAGGAGTTTATGTTTTTCGTGTGTTTGAATCGTACCACAAAATATCACCAAATTTGAAATATATGTGCCATACCTATAAAATAATATACCACTGTGAGCCAATTTCATGCATTTACAGAGTAAATAGGCCTACATAGTAACAGCTGTTCCATATGGTTTAATGCGTATAGTACGTTTAATAATAATAATAATAATAATAATATTTTTATTTTTATTTATTTAGTCTGATCCAGGACACCCTAGATTTGCCATAAGACACAGAATAATACACAATAACAATTTTGAGGGAAGATGAAAAGATTAATGTTTAAAAAAATGATAGGTTACAATTAACCATGTTAAATGGCATGAACTCCATATAAATGGTGACGAAGAATCGAAACGGAGTACTTGATGAGTGAGACGACTATCTCATCTTGTAGGCTTCTCGCTAGTTTATATTTTTGTCGCCATGTGACGAAAGATTTGGGAATTGTTCCCCTCGCGCCAAAGAAAAGTCCAGTCACCGTAATTTTTTTAAGGTTATACGACTCAAGAAAGAAAGGGATGGTTGGATTATAGATATCCTTTTTCTCATTGTCTACGTCGGTCGGCTGAGAGGCTGAAGATTCAAAGCGTACCGTAGGATCAATAATTTCTGCTTCGTTCCTCCGTCTGTCAATCGCTATAATATCAATCCTGCGAGTGCTGCCTCCTTCGGCGAGGCAGTGGACTTCTTCGTACACTTCTAGATTTTTGAGACGAAGAGCATTAGCAATTAGGTTTCTGATGATGTTATGGCGTTTGATCCTAAGCAGTTCTCCTTGAGGGCAACTCCCCAGCACATGTGGTAAGGTTTCATACTCACTGCAGTGTCTGCAGTGGCCTGTGCTGGTAGAACGTCCCGGCAGAGTACGTACTGGTGCAACCATCGCTGTCATCTTCAACATCTCCCTCCATTCCGAACAAGGAGCTTACATGATATAATAGTTACTCACCACTGAGTAATTGGTAGGTGGACTTGTCGTGGAATAGTACGTAACATCTTTGTTGCATAACATCATATTTCGGAAACGTAACTTAACATAACTTTGTTATGACTATCGTAATTCCCTTTACAGTCGGGTGCACAACACTTCAGTACCATTTCAGACAATGGAATTAACAGTTGACACAATTAAACGAATTAAAACACTTCTAATTACACCGTCACATGGCCAAACTCATTGATTTTTATTACTGAAGAAACTTCAAACTTGCCTCCCGATGCTGACGTCACGCCACATTCTCGGAACGGTTCTGAGGTCTTATATCTGGCTGGGAGCGCCCCGGTCGTGTGTGACTGGCTAGTCCCTTCTAGGAAGTACCAAAACGGCTAAAACATGGCTGGCACGTAACGATACCCTGGCCGTTGAGCATTTTAAAAATAGGACATTTTAAAATATAAAACGTTCATCAACAATCCATACTTAGGCTATTTTGCTCTTGAGAGCCAATTTCGAACTTGTCTCTCCCAGTTCGGCCCCCTCGGGGATATTATTGAATTTTCGATTTTTGTAGGGACCTTGAAGAAAATTAGGCTCTCTGAGTGAAAATTTTGTTTCTATGTTCACTGTAAGTGCTTCATTTATTCATGCTATTTTAACTTTTACACTTATCGTCATACAAATTTATACTTAGACTACCATTATTGTAGATTTAGAGTTTCCCGGTTCACGTTGGTAAATTGGTCACTGCAGTGACACGTAATGACGAAAATTCGTTGTCATAACAACATTCAAATACCTGTAACGGGCTTATCAAGCAAGAATTAGATTAATAGGGCCATAAACAAGTATTATTATTATTATTATTATTATTATTATTATTATTATTATTATTATTATTATTTGTTACTTGCTTAATGTCACACTTAAACATCGGAGGTTTTCGACGACAAAGGGATGGGATAGGGCAAGGACTGGAATGGTAGTGGCCGTGGACTTCAGGTAGAGACTCGGTATTTACCTGGTGTGAAAATGGGAAACCACGGAAAACAATCTTCAGGGCCGTCGGCTGTGGGATTCGAACCCACTATCTCCCGGATAAAAGCTCATAATTCAGTGACTCTATCCACATGGTCAAATCGCTTCCTGTTATTATTATTAATATTATTATTAACAACATTATGTTTGTTTTTTCTGCTAGCGAAACGATCTAGCAGTCATGTTTCGGCTTCCTATTCGAAAGTCCCGGCTTCGATTCTCGCCCAGTTCAGTTATTTTTATCATCATAAGAGGGGGTTCAGCCTACGTGAGAACGATTAGTGAGGAGCAATCTGACGGCGAGATAGCGACCCCGGTCTATGACGCCGATAATAACCAACGAGAGGGTTCGTTGCGCTAGCCATGCATCGTCGTCGCTAGGTTGGCCAAGTGCCATTCAGTTTGCTTATTATTGGTTTTAAGTCTTATTTACCACTCCCTATGATTTTTGTGGACACCAAACACAAGAAACCTGTGGAACAACAATTATTTTACGCACCAATAAATTTTCGGGAACGTGACTATATAACAAACTAGCTGATGTACCCGTGCTTCGCTACGGGATTCTCAGAAATACTGTCTTTGTGGTTTTACTAACTACAGTTAACTCAGGCCATTACAAAAACGTCAGTAGGAATGTAGGGATTAAAAGCCATATAACATATAATATACTCGCTCAAATGAAAGAAAAACCGCACATTTTCTCACTTTTAACGAACAGAACTACCATGCCGATCTAACAGTCCAAAGTTCCAGAGCTGGAATGACCAGGCCGCAGAGAGCCGTGAACACTCCTCTGCCATTGTTCCGTTAAATATACACACTGGGTATTCCAATCAGTGCCTCAGCGTAGGGATTGAATAGCTCGACTGCTATGATGAACCAGTTTGTTACGTAGGCCTACCAGTAGTATCAGAAAATTTATGAACCAGAGGAATGGCATCCTTAAGAAGAAAGTTATCTAACTTCCCAGCTATT
This sequence comes from Anabrus simplex, assembly GCF_040414725.1. NCBI lineage: Eukaryota > Metazoa > Arthropoda > Insecta > Orthoptera > Tettigoniidae > Anabrus > Anabrus simplex. The sequence continues at coordinate 352,954,806 of NC_090269.1, read as the reverse complement.
TCCCGCCAATATTCAGGCAGCGGCTGTTATACTCGGAACGACCGGGCGAGTTGGCCTTGCGCTTCGGGGCGCAAAGCTGTGAGTTTTCATCCGGGAGGTAGTGGGTTCGAAAACCACTGTCGACAGCCCTGAAGATGGTTTCCCGCGGTCTCCCAATTTCACACCAGGCAAATGCTGTGTCTGTACCGTAATTAACGCCAGTGCCGCTTCCTTTCCACTCCTAGCCCTTTCCTATCCCATCGTCGCCATAATATATATCTGTGTCAGTGTGACGTAAAGCAAATTAAAAAAATACTCGGTACACAGCAGTAATCCGATCTATCGGACATGACTGGCAACAGAAGACATCACAACAAACAATGGTCAACGTAATGTCATTGTTGTTCAATGTTATGAGCTTTCTGTGATATGACTCTGTGATATTAGGGCGTCTTACATTGCCTCCGGCTTCCGTCTGGGGCTCGTGGTGGAATTTACACCGTGATGATGCACTCGATTTCCTGGAATGCCATCACTGCTTCCCTCTGCTTCTCTCTTGAGCTATGCTTGTCCAGGAAAGTAGCTGCTACAAAATGATTACTCTGCTTCACTGCCTCGTACGTAATTCCGCTCAATGCTGTGACCTAGGCGAGATCAATTTGCAAATCTCCTACTTATAAATTAGTTCCGTTAAAAGTAGTGCCTATTTACGGTCAGAAACCGGTCACAGCCAAGCTCATATGGCAGATATGTTGCGCGAACCGCACTAAAATTCGCGAACTCGATATAGTTCAGTAACTTGCAATACACAGTCAGTGCTTGGGTGAGCTAGTTACATTCTAGTAATAAGTTACCGTGACTTTGTTCTATTTACTCAGATTAGGCAAGTGGTCTAGAAGTTACTCGCGTACAAAGCGCACTGCGCACTGGACTGTCAATCTCCAGACACGGCTCCCTCGGTGGTGGTGGTGATTATTGTTTTAAGAGGAAGTACAACTAGGCAACCATCCTCTATACAACACTAATCAGAGGGAAAAAATGGAAGGGGTCCGACACTTCGAAAAATGAAGATATCGGCCAAAGGAAGACAAGGGCCACGAAGGGCATGAAAATGAAAGACTCCCTAGCCCTCGCAAACCTAATAGCGTCGGGGTCGGAAAAGAACAAGAGTTGACCAAGGGAGGTCGGATAGGATAGATGAAAGTGAGGAGCCTGGCACAAGTAAGTGGAAGCAATGCCAGGACTCAGCTGAGGGCCCCGTGGTCGCCAACCCACGCTCCAAAGTTCAGAGCCCCTGGGGTACGGCTCCCTCGGCTTTATAGAGAAGAGCGGTTTCCGCTACAGGCGGTGCTTTCCCAGGCTCTCTCTGGCCGGTCTTTTCGAAGTGGCGGTTGGTCTCCAATGGTCGTTTGAATTTAAGTAGGTAAACTTTAGATTTGCTTGTAGCACGCCGCAATAATACGATTATCCTTTCATAAATTAAAATGACGTGTATTATTGTCCAATGCATGATATTACTGGCGCTCGAGTGGAAAAAAAGCTTATTCAACTGACTAGCTGTCAGGCCTGGAGTGCTCTAATTCCTGATAGAAGATAGCGTAAGAGTGGAATAGTTTAAGAACAATAAGACACTGATACATAGGATGTAAATTATTTCGTAATGTGGCCTCAGATCTTCTATAAACGATGTCATTTTGCGGGCTCTGATTTCAGCAGAAGTTCCTTCCGTACCAGAGCCCACTAGCTGCTACCGTTCAGACGGTGAAAGGCCAGACGGAATGGCACTTGTGCCATGGAAAAGGGGTAAATCTCCCTTGTGGGATTTTACCTGTGCCAAACACGTTCGCTCAGTTCAATCTTCCCGTTTAGTCATTGAGTGCTGGAGGTGCAGCCGCGAATAGGGAAAATGCTAAGACAAGAAATTACAGTGATTTGTTGGAAACATTCTTCTTCGTGCCAGTAGCCATTGAACGAGTGGTACCTGGGTAATGAAGGCCTCAATTTTATCAAAGAGTTTGGACAACAAATTGCTCGAATTTCCGGCGATACGCGATCAACTGCTTATTTTATTAATTGCATAAACATAGCTATAATGTCACATCATTGTCGAGACACTACCACCTGGTAAAGGACTGGATGAAGCTTTTCTTCTTTAATGCATTAGGCCCTACTTTGTACTTTGTATATATTCAGTAGCCTGTACTATGCATTAAATTACTAGTTTAATAATTCATTGCACATCGTGCGCTTTAAATAAATTGTTGTCGTTCTTTGATGGCATTATTTGAGATGCCAATCGTTTTGCAGGTCTCTAGAAACGGCTTGGCATTGTTTCAATAGGAACCAGAATTAATCCAGTCACTTCGATATGTTCTAGGTTCTGCTTCTTTTCATAGTAGTACACTGTAGGTTCGTAGATAGCCTGATTTCATTGTAAACCTCCTGTGGCTGGTGTGAGTCAAATATTACAGTTCGCTTGTAGTATATAGCCTGTCTCTGAGTCACATTTAAAGGCTATGATATCGATTCGCTTTGTTCTCACTTGTATATCGATTCCAGAAACTTCCTGATGAATGACATATCCTCTATTTTATGAAGTATCAGCTAGCATGTGAAGGATGATATGGAGCAGCTAGACAGTTGCACATTCTGTATTAAAGTGTAAAACAGTGACTCAGTTCTGGAACATTATGAAACGTCTCTAGTATCCTTTCTTCTTATAGCCAATAATGACTGTTTAATTTTCTTTGAAGTACAATAATCGGTTTTATCTTTTCAGCTGTACGGTGATTGGTTCCTCGGAAAATCAAGCAAGGAAGGCTACTGGAACGAAACCCAATGTTACCGTATGTCCGTTAATAAAGTCGATGAAACTACCTTAGAGGCATCAATAATTTACAATGGAATAAAGCATGCCCAGACATTCACAATAGTAAACACAGAGAATGCTGGGACTTGGCAAATTCCAGGTAAGTATGCATGTAAATCATCATCATAACCTCGAGATTTAGAGACTTATATCCTGGGGATAGTGAGATTTGTCCGTCGGCTATCCGTGACGGGGGTGAGGAGTGTACAAACGTTATCCATCATTCGTGACCCACCAGAAACTTAAGTAAAATACTCAAAGTGTGTTGGGTTGCCGCCCCTTACAGGAACAATGCCACTGTGTGTTTGTACGCCACATCCAGGAGGTGCATCTGTATGGAAATGAAAGTGAAAGGAAAATCTTATTATGTATGAATAATTTTGAACATTCCGTCACAATAAATTTACAAAGTGTTCCGCATAAAATTACAATCCACTCATTATGCTCTTGTTAACATTTCAAGTGTAAGAATTGCTGCAGGAAGTTTATATACAAGGTCAGCTCTATTTGCCAGCTGTTCTTCGTAATATTCATGGCGAAAATATCAACATAGGGAAGTTTGTGGGGGTTAAATCAGGTGTTTGATGATAACTTTTACAACGTCGTATGCAAACCAACTTATCTCTCGGGATTAGTTTAGTCATCATTCCCAAATAAACACTCCGGTGTCCAGAGTACCTTCTTATTTTCTGGGTACCTATCTGTTTCGGATGTTAGTGATCATGATGGCTGTTTTTGTCTTGTTTGTGCCAGCAGGGAACAGTTAAACTGATGACATATTGCACCAGCCTCTAAGATTGTCAAGCCAAGATATTCGTCTTCTTCCAGGACCTCTTTTACTGTTGCTTTTCCACTGATATACTTTTTGGAGTAGGTCGTATCTATCTGTATTGCACATGATATGTTCCTGATACTATAGCTTTGGGCATTTCACTATCTTGATCAAATGAGGCGTTGTGTTCATCCTTTCAATTATCACCACGTTTGTCATTCTCTGGGTTCAAGATATTCTGAGTATCCGCATATAAAGCCGTGTTTCAAAGGTCTGCAGCTTCTTCTCTGTCTTTTTACTTAGTATCCAAGTCTCTATACCATATAAAAGAACAGAAAATACATAGCAGCGCAAATGTCTGATTTTAGTTCCTATTGTTAGATTGCAGCTTTTAAACGCATTATTCATTTTCTAGATCACACTTCTTGCTTTTCCAATGAGTAGCTTGACTTCTTGTGAGTTATCCCAGTCTTCATTTATTATGGTTCCAGGTATGAATATTGTTTTACCCTTTCTACACTCTTTTGATTTATAACAAGCTTAATCTGGCTATATTTTTCTTACTGTATAACCATGAGTTTTGTCTTTGCGGTGTTTCTTTCAAGCCCGTATTGGCTGCTGAATGTTACAGTTCTATCCATTAGTGATTTTAGTGCTTGGATCGTATCAGCAAATACAATCGTCTCATCGGCATATCGGATGTTGTTTAATCTCACTTCATTTATCAAAATTCCTTCTTCTATATCTTCCAAGTCTTCTCTAAATATGTATTCTGAACACAAATTAAATATTACAGGTGACAAGGTACATCACTACCTCACTCCTCTGACGATATTGACTGCTTCAGTGTGTTCTCCTTCAACACGCAACACCGCTGTTTAATTCCAGTACAGCGTCTTGATTCGCAGATCTTTTCCCACCATTCCAATATTTATCATAATTATCAACTTTTCATGTTTTACGGTCAAAGGCTTTCTGGTAGTCTATTAGACAATAAAATACATTCTTATTTAAATCTCTACATTTCTGAAGCAGTGCCTGTACACTGAACAAGGCCTCTCCCGTACCCACTGCGTTAACAAATCCACACTGATTAGGGGCTATCTGATCTTCGCACAGTCTGTGTATTCTTCTGTGCATCATTCTCAAAAACACTTTCAAGATACGACTCATCAAGCTTATCATGCGGTAATCTGAACATTGTTGTGCATTTACCTTTTTGGCGAGGTGCTGAACCCTGACTTGAGCCATTCCGATGGAAAATTCCCGGATACATAAATTTGGTTGAAGATTTTGGTCAATCACTTGACATTATTTTCATCCATCAGTTTTAAGAACTCAGCTTCTACTTTATCTGGTCCCACTGCCATTCCGTTCTTAATCTGATTGATGGCTGTTTAAACTTCTTCTAGTGTATCTCTGCCACTTATTTCAATTATACTTTGTGTAAAAGCAAATCTATTGTCATGAAATAAATCTATATATTTTTGACGTCTTCTTCTTGTCTTCTAAATCCACCATCAAGTTCCTGGTTTCATCTGTTAACTTTCCACAGGTGCCATTCCTGTATTTCCCTGTTACTTCTCTTATTTTCTCGTGTACATTGAAGCTGTCATACCTACTTTGATATAAATCAATCTCCCCACATTGCTCCAATTTTTCTTTTTCTTTTGCCTCCCTGGTATTTCTTCTGATGTTCGCATTTATCCTTCTGTTTCTGCAGATTTTCCTTTATTAACTCTTCTTTTCTCCATTACGTTCAATGTTACATCCGTCATCCATGACTTTTTCCTTTCCCCTCTGGTTTCGTGTGTTTCTCTTTTATATGCTGTACAGCGTTTTGTAGTTTAGTCCATTTTAATTTGACATTATTACTGGTGATATTTTTCTCTGTGATAATTTTCAAGTTAAGTTCTACTTGCATGTTCTGTTTCACTATTCGGTCTTTCATTTTCCTTAAATTATAGTTTTGCTTGTTCTTCCTCTTCACTTTCTTCATTTTGCTTTTGAAAACACCAACAAGTAGTGTGTGACCTAAGTTGACGTCTGCACCCGGGAAGGTTTTTACTGCGGTGCAACTGTTCCTGAATCGTTTATTTATCAACATGAAATCAACCTGGTTCCTCACACATTTTCCGGTTTGTCCATTAGAGGCTTCCATGTATATAAGTTTCTAGGTGGGAGTTTAAACCAAGTGTTCATAATCACTAAGTCATTTGACATAGCAAATTTTCGAGAACTTCCCCTCTGGAAATCCACTCTTCTAGTCCAAATGGTCCTACTATGTCTGATGTCTTACCTTCCCCCATTTCCGCATTCAAATCTTCCAACACAATTGCCAGGTCATGTTTGTTAAGGTTTTAAAAAATTCCATTTATGCTTTCGTAGAATTCTTCTGCCTTTTCATCTTTCTTGTCCATTGTAGATGTATGCATTTGTATTATGTTCATATCAATAGGCCTAAAACTCAGCTGTAACATCATTACTCTGGTTGATACGGGTGTGAAACTTTTGAGACACCTTGCTACTTCCGCTGAAAGTATTACACCGACTCCATGTGCATGCGTTCCATCAGTTCTACGCGATTATTGCACTCTATGTTCATTTATGTAAACATCTACCGTATTCGGCCATCGTATCTCACTAGCACCAAGTATCTCTATCTCGATCCTAGCCATTTATTTAATCGTATTATGTATTTTTCCTCCTTGAACCACTGTTCTCACATTCCAGGTTGCGATTTTAATTTGTCTTGACACTTGATTTTCTTCATGCCTGTACTCACAACAGTACATGCCGGAGATCCGATTGAGGAACTTACTTCGGATGATGATAATTTCGTAATGAGCATAGCCATAATGATTACTAGGACTTGCCATCAGGCCTTTAATGTGGTCGTTGTCCAGTGCGTTCGGCATCCTTGTGCCGCTGGCCACCTTTATGGTTCCTCCGCCTTTAAAGCGAGTTTCCCAACTCAAGAACAAAGAGCCAATTAAGGAGAGAGGGGATATTTCTGTAATGGTTTTCTCCTTTAGTCTTTTATAGTCCCCTATCAACCAGCAAGGCAGCAGGTTGTACTCGTATTAACCTCCAAGTACATTGCTGCATCTACCGCAATCTCCACCTTTCCGAAGGCCATCTGCTCCGTTGAAGAGTCCGTTGAGGTCTTCACTCGTAATCCTAAGCCGAGACCTTTACCAGATGTGACTCACACTGGGCCATTGCGCTCTGGGACTTACATAGGCAGGGGCGCCACTCCGTGCGTCAGTCCGTGCGTAGGGCTGCCTACGAAAAGTGTCCTTACCAGAGGATACTTATTGAAAAATAATTAATTGCGCTCGTCATCAGACGTAAATGGGAATAAAAGCAGCATAAGACACTAATTTAGCAAATTTGGATATTTAAATAAAAATGTGATTTATGTCCAGGTGTGTGCAATTCACTTGTTCGTGAAGCAACTCGTAAAATTCCACTGGATGTGTTTGCTATCTGCTGTAAGCTCTGGGCTGTGAGCCGTTTGAATATCTGCAAGTGCAGATTATGTTCAATAATTCCATGCTCTACGATATGGATGAAGTCTGTCTTAATATACGCAGGTAAAAGGCGCAGATGCACGTTCAGTGCGATGACGCTCTCCGAATATCAGCAGCATGCCCACAAATTCGTTTTTCGTATAACGTGGTCATTCCATTGCTATGAATTTTAGTACACTTCATGTTTACGTGGTGGAGGTGTTTGTGCTGTAAACAATAGGCGGAGTTTTTTCGTGTCGTTTCAGCAAATTTAGTTCCCAGTTCATCTAAAGTCCCTGCAACATTCGGGAACTTCTCCGCTTCCGCGTTGTTACATGTACATGTTTTATACATTTCAGTGAAAAACCCTACAGTGGAAACTGTGTGTCCGAAGCACCAGGTATAGTTTCGGTGAACTGAGTCACGTTGTGGAAGAGAGAACATAAAATTAATTATCATATCGAAAGCACTCATACTCGCGGAGTGCTTTTTCCAATTTCCGCTCAATCTACGAGAGACAATTGAGGTGCTATCTGAGGGTGACGTAGAGGCCCCCGTCTAGAAAGGCAGAAATGGAAGTCTAGTAGTTTTTTCACGCTGACCATGCGTCTCTCGTAATATGCAGCAATTTGGGACGAGCAAAAGCCGTTTTCTGGCTAAGGCCTTTCAGTGTTGTATCACCTCGGATTTTATGATTGCAGACATTTAATTAATTATCAACATGGATCCAACTTTCTACACAGACATGAGCTTGATATTAATATTCTTAAGAGGAAAGAACGTTTAATGTATTTCACACTACTTTTCTAATTCGTTAATAGATTCATTCATTTTACTTCTCCGGGTGAAATAATATTCTGCCTCAGTTTTTGTTTGTCAAATCATTACACGGGCAATTCACTGTGAACATTTATGGGCTGCCAGTTCTTTCAAAGAGATGTTTTTAGCAGCATCTGACAGTAGGCTTGATTAAGATCTAACGTGGTGAATAATTTAGCTTCCCGGAACCGAGGGAAGCAAGAATGCAAGTCAGGGAAGGGTACTGATTGTAAGACGACTTTTTTATTCAGCGCCCCATAATCCACAATCACTTTGTGGTTTTGGCACTAAGAAAATTTTATTAATGACTTCCCTCAGAGATTTCATCTTGGGAGGTACCAAACGATGAGGAGGAAACCTTACTGGTACAGAATCAGTAACATCGATCTTGTAGTATTCCGTTATGTCAGTGACTCCTAGCTTATCTGAGAAAAATAGAAATGAAATGGCGTATGGCTTTTAGTGGCGGGAGTGTCCAAGGACATATTTGGCTCGCCAGGTGCACGTCTTTCGATTTGAAGCCCGTAGGGGACGTGATGAGGATGAAATGATAATGAAGACGACACATACACCCAGCCCCAGTGCCGGCGAAATTAACCAATGATGGTTAAAATTCCTTACACTGCCGGGAATCGAACCCGGGACCCCTGTGACCAAAGGCCAGCACGCTAACCATTTAGCCATAGCGCCGGACGAGAAAAATATAGAAAACTGACATAAACCCATTAGCCTGATTCTCAGATAAATTACTAAGATCTAACATAATTTCTTACTGAAGAGGTGAACCAACAGAAAATGACGCAGAATTACAATGTAAAAGTAAAGTCGAAGTGCCACAATACGGACGAATTTGGCGAAGCAGAATAGTTTCTGATGATCTAACACAAAACCTGAATTGTACAGGAAAGTAGCACCCAGAACAATGGGGCGCGACATATATTTAGTTACATACAATCTGAATTTCCACGTGAATTTTGAAATTCTAATTTTCCTAAAAATGAAGCTCAAAATTTCCTAAAAAGAAGTGTCGGCCAATACACATATAAAGAGGAAGGAGCATACTTAGAAAAATTACATCCAGTCTTCAGCTTAGAATACCACTGACACTAAACATCCGGAACCGAATAAGGCAGTTATGGTTTTGCTATTCTCAACCTTGAGAAATACAATAAATTGATTGTATTCAGAAGGTATTTTCAAGCACTTTTCGGACCAAGAAATTCACTACGGCACTTAGCTTTAAGTTTTGATAGCACAACGTCAACACATGGAATGGTTTCACTTGACTTATATTTGTTTGGGAAGGAAGAATAATAATAAGAAAAAAGACAGCCTGGTAGCCTAGGTTACCCTATTGCAAGATTAAGTAGATTTTGAAACATTACAGCCTGTAGCAAAATGCACAAAAAGACCGCACTTGGGACAGTCCGGATAGGCAGAAGTTCCTGCTTTCGAAGACTAGTTCCTTAAATGATTCACAGACCCATAAGCATAATATTTACGAAGGGTGAACGTTTTGCTCAGTGGAGGCCAAGATACAGAAGAGAAGGTGGTGGGTAGAACGCAGTTCTCAGCGTGTTGGCATATTTGACTCCCTCCGTAGCGACAGACTTCGCCTCAAGTTCGTCAAAATTGTAGGGCTTGGAAATGAAACCAAAATAAGAACAGTAGGGAGGTGAAATCCCTCCAATAAAGGTTTGAATCATCTGCCCTTCGGAATACTTAAGTACAAATGCCCTGACGTAAAAATTAATATCTTGGAAGAAATCTGCCAGGTTTTCATCCAGTCTTTTTGGACTCTGAGAGATAAATTTCTGAACTAGGGACGTCAGAAACTTTGAGGAATAAAATGTGCCAGAAGATGGGCCTTGAAGATTTCTATAGTACTTCTGTAAGAGATGAATTTCTCTATTTCATCAGAAAGAAAACCAACTGTGCACTGATGTACAATTTATAAAATTTGAGAGTGAGATACCATAAATACAAGAGCATGATACTGAAACTCAAATAGAAAACATAAAATGGAAATGACATTCCTAGTTGGAATAACCGTAAACTTGGAAATACCTTTCAAAAGAATAGCAAGCGGATGGGGTAGAATTCTAAAACATTGAGAAATACCGGCGCAACAGTTAGAGGTTTGGGGGTTCATTTGATGGATAACTGATGAAAAATCTGGTTATTATTTGTCGGGACAAGGGAAAGGCTCACTGCGTGCTGTTCAGATGGGGCCGTAGCGCGTTGTTGTACGGATGACAGAATACGGTCAGAGGACTTGCGTTTCTCTTCCACAATAGCCACAGGTAGAACTACTACTCCTCCCAATAACAGACCCAGTTCATCACCAATTAATTATATCAGGTAACATAGAGATGGTCTAGCACAAACATTCAGCAGTTATAGAGTGTTCATCGCTGACTTTAGGAGACACTACAACACCAATTCTATAATAAAAGAGAAACATTCGTACCTGTAGAGATTTAACTTCAATAGCTGATGGCCCGCCACCTTCAAAAACCTAATTAGTGAAGTAAGTTCAGCTACATCAGAGCCGATTTTGGACAATCTCTTTAACTTCCTTCCCCCCATGAACAGGGACATACACAGGAAAATACAAAAAATCTTTAAGGTATGACACATCCGTAGAGACCGTGCCACCACATTGCACCTTCCTATTTAACAGCTCTTAAATAAGTTCCTCCTTACGGCGATACCAAGGAGCTAAAAGTCCCGAGGGTTTGACATGATGAAATGCAGAGAAAGTACGAACATTTTGAAACCCAGTTAAAATTGAAATGTTTTGAATTAATCATTTTCCAAAAAACAGCCAAAGGGGTTTCGTCCACCCCATACAACCTCGCTCTGCTACCGCATATTACGAATATTCCCTTGGAGCAGAGAGGGAAAGAAGCGTGGGAGTGAATGGCAGGACAAAGCATGAATAAATTTTAAATTTTGATAATAATATCTACTGAGATTTATTTCCTTTATTTTCTTATCCGATGATCTCTTCAAAATAACAATAACAGAAGATTTAACAAGAGGGGAACATTAACAAGGAATAACAGGGAAGCTTAGAAGCTCAGTGAATTTGCAAACAGGGAAGAGAGGACTTAAATTTCATACAAGTCTTTCAGAGGAAATCAGACCAATAGGTTTTATAAATTTAGAATGTGCCTGTTACACGCTTTTTTTTACAAATAAACTCTCACAGCAGAGGGAAAATGGAATTGTATGCAGTTCAAAGAAGAAGCTGTAGCTTCTAGAACAAAGTTACTAAGAGAGAAATCGAACCTTCTAAGGTCATCTTTATATCTAAAAGGTCTCGAGAGTTTACATATTACACTTTACAATTGCATTTTTTACAATTGGCTTTACGTCACATCAGCACGAATAGGCCTTATGACGACTATGGGAGAGAACAGGGCCAGGAGTGAGAGCGAAGCGTCCGTGGCCTTAATTGAGGTACAACCCCAGCATTTGCCTGGTGTGAAGATTGGGACGCACGGAAAACCATCTTCGAACTCATTGTCTCCCAAATGCAACTTTACGCCTACGCGCCCCTAACCATACGGCTAAGTAGCTCGGTACAATTGCACTTTATGGACCAGGAAGTTACATTATTGTCCTTGTGTCAAACACCACTAATTACCTTAAGCAGAATACACTTTCTACTGTTAAAACCTTAACCAGCTTTTATACTCGCTACACTTATTTCATAGAGAAGCCGTATTCGACAGATGGATCAAAAGATCCAGGGACCGAAACTATACTACAGGGCCGAGAAAAGAAAACAACGTTAAATAAAAAAGGTCGAAAACAAAACACAAAATGGAGGCTGAATCCATTCAAGCACTCCTAGTTTAATGCTAAAGACTAAATCTAACAGAGCATAGGACCTGATGACGCAATGGATAAGCCATACTACTTAGTGACTAAAGAATAATGTCCGAAAGGAGGGTAGAAAAATTTAAAATTAAAGCTTAATTACCAGAAAACAAAGTGAATAGGAGAAACGAGGGTACACGCTCATGCATCCTCACATTTTACAAAATCCCCACGAGGGGTATAAACACTATGTCTGCAGACCACGTACAAGGTAAACGCAGGTCGGTCTAAGCGTTACATGCTAAAGGGGAATGCGGGAATCTTCCATTGATTACACGTTGATTAATTTCACTCAGTTAATGATCTGCTTTACCTCTAGCATCAGCAACGGCTCCCGAAGGAGTCTTTCTACTTTAATGTAGGACTCTTACTGTCCTGATGGGAATTGCCACATTAGGTCCAAAATTCACAATATTTATATGAGACTGACTGACAGTTCTAGAAGAATGACGTAATCCACCTGTCTGATCGGTGATCATTACGCTGACGGACAGAATTTTGATTTACGGATCAAAGTTTAAGACGGTGGTGACAGCTCCAAAATAACAAGAAACAACTGAGAGCGACCAGGTTATCAAACCTTAAAATATGAACATTCCCACTCAAGTTAATTACACCTCGATACATCAGTTGGCACTAGAAATCAGTATAAAGATATGTGGTTAAAGTACATAGAACTTCGTGGAAGTGGTAAAGTTCAGAGAGTTTTTAGTAGAGAGGACGACATCCGGAATACACGGAGGCAATTCAAGTGCACTTGGAAGTAAGCACTGCCCTGGCAACTAGAGTTGTCCTTGAAAGCAGCCAATCATCTTCCAGCTTCACTTCGCCCTCCCTTACTGGAGAAATTACAGCCGTCTTCGCTATTCACGTGCCGTCTCGCACCTGTGTGAGCCACGAAGAATAATTTTGGGATTTGTGTACTCGGTTGGATGGTTCATATTAGGAAAGAGAATATATCCACAAATTTTCCAGGATAAATAAAACATCATGCTTTGCTTACGTTTTCCCCGTCATGAGACTTGTTTCTTTTTTCGAGAATGTGAAATTTTTACACGTTTGTGTACATTTATAGCCAATTTAATGGACCGCCCTAATCATTGAACTTTGGAGACATAACGTTGCAGCTCCTTCCATATATGACAGATTTTACTTTGTAAAGTACACTTTCAGATCAAATAAAATAATTATATTAGCTTGTGTGAGGACGAACCTGATACTCTTCAATTCTGTTTCCTGTGGTGTTTCAGATAGCAACCGCACATTGCAGGTGATCTACTTATCAGAAGATCGTACTACCATGGCGCTATGCGGTTGTGAGGCACATCACGCGGAACCTGCCTCAATACTCCTAAGCAAACAGCTACCGGTCAGCTTGGAGAAGACAGAAGAATTTCGTCTGGCCTTGGAGCTGGCAGGAATGTCAGGTGATCATCAGTTTGTGTGGGAATCTCAGGCTACCTGTTCGTCTGCCTAATGTACCAATCTGCAAGAAGCAAAAATACAGTTGATATAAAAAAGAATCTACTTTCTTTCCTTCCGGAATCTAAAAAAAATTGTATTTAAGACAAAATTAATTGTATACAGTTTTCAGGAGAATATCCGACGAAGAATGAGTTATTTATTTATACGAAACTATATATACATATATTCAGATTGTGGTAGGCTGTTTCGGGAGCCAATGGTGCGGGGTGTTTTGTATCTACTTCATTGCAGGTTCCATATTTTGTGACATTAAGACTGTACACATAATATACCTTTCCTCTCATTCCTTCTGTAATTCCTGAGGGAGGTAACCTCCTGCCATAAGGGATGTCGACTTATAGTGTGTTCTGTCAGACCCCGCGCTAACCGGCGAGGAAATGATGACTTAATTTGCACGGCCGCACTGAATGTGGTATGTCCTGTTCAGTTCATATATATAACTTCGTGTGGCTATTTCTAGCCGAGTGCAGCCCTTGTAAGGCAGACCCTCCGATGAGGGTGGGTGGCATCTGCCATGTGTAGGTAACTGCGTGTTGTTGTGGTGGAGGATAGTGTTATGTGTGGTGTGTGAGTTGCAGGGATGTTGGGGACAGCACAAACACCCAGCCCTCGGGCCACTGGAATTAACCAATTAAGGTTAAAATCCCCGACCCGGCCGGGAATCGAACCCGGGACCCTCCGAACCGAAGGCCAGTACGCTGACCATTCAGCCAACGAGTCGGACTGTTCAGTTCAAAGAGTACGTAATTATCGGAGAGATGTAAAGTACAGAACATAATGGCAAATCGGACACCAGAGGATGTAGTTGAAAACATGTAGCTTAGATTTCATCCTAAGAATTAAATAATATGATTTAAGTCACTGTAGATCAATTGGTTAGTTGACCAAGGCAGGAGCCTGGCAGAGGAAAGTAGAGTAATTCCAGGTCGCCAAACTACGCTCCCCAAATTAAGAGCCCCTGGGTCTCCAAGGTGATAATGATTATGATGGTAACCATCCTCGTCATTATTATGATGCAGGTAGAGTACGATTCCCGGTATCGGCGCATAGCCTACTCCTGCTGAATAACACCACTGGGTCTGTTCAAGGCCACAGTTTGGTGGATGAATCACCGTTAATCAATCAATCAATCAATCAATCAATCAATCAATCAATCAATCAATCAATCAATCAATACTGGTCTGCATTTAGGGCAGCCGCTAGGTTGCAGAATCCCTATCTGATGTTTTCCTAAAGTTTCTTAAATTATTTCAAAGAAATTGCAAATTTATTGATCATCTCCCTTGTTAAACTATTCTAATCCCCAAATCCCCTTCCTGTAAACGAATATTAGTCCCCGTTTTTCCTCTTGAATTCCAACTGTATCTTCATATTGTGATCTTTCCTACATTTAAAAACACCACTCAAACTTATTCGTCTATCTCTCCACTAACAGCTCGGAACATACCACTTAGTCTAGCAACTCGTCTCCTTTCTCTCAAATCTTCCCAACCCAAACTTTGCAACATTTTTGTTACGCTACTCTTTTGTCGGAAATCACCCAGAACAAATCGAGCTGCTTTTCTTTGGATTTTTTCCAGTTCATGAATCAAGTAATCCTCATGAGGTTGCCATACACTGAAACCATAATGACTTACCCCTAAACACCATCATAACCATGTGCAGAGATCTGTACCCTTTATTTACAATCACATTTATATTATTATCCCATTGAAGATTTCCTCATATTAACACCTAGGTACTTACAATGATCTCCATAAGGAACTTTCACGCCATCAACGCAGTAATTAAAACTGAGAGGGCTTCTCCTATTTGTGAAACCCACAACCTGACTTTTATCATAGTTTATCAACATACCATTGCCTGCTGTCCATCTCACAACATTATCGAGGTCACGTTGCAGTTGCTCACAATCTTGTAACTTATTTAATACTCTATAAGGAATAACATCATCCGCAAAAAGCCTTACCTCTGATTCCACTCCTTTACTCATATCATTTATATATATCAGAAAATATAAAGGTCCATTAATACTGCCTTGAGGAATTCCCCTCTTAATTATTACAGGGTCAGATAAAGCTTCTCCTACTCTAATTCTCTGAGTTCTATTTTCTAGAAATATCGTCACCCGTTCAGTCACACTTTTTTCTAGTCCAATTGCACTCATTATAGCCAGCAGTATTCTAAGATCTACCCTATCAAATGCCTTAGATAGGTCTATCGCGATACAGACCATTTGACCTCCTGAATCCAAAATATTTGCTATAACTTGCTGGAATCCTACAAGTTGAGCTTCAGTGAAATAACCTTTCCTAAACCCGAACTGCCTTCTATCGAACGAGTTATTAATTTCGCAAACTTGTCTAACATAATCAGAAAGAATTCTTCCCCAAAGCTTACATCCAATGCATGTCAAACTGACTGGCCTGTAATTTTCAGCTTTATATCTATCACCCTTTCCTTTATACGCAGGGGCTACTATAGCAACTCTCGATTCATATGGTATAGCTCCTTCATGCAAACAATAATCCGGTAATTACTTGAGATATGAATACTACATCCCAAACCATTGTCTTTAGTATATCACCCCCCCCCCCCCCCGGAACCTTATCAATTCCAAGTGCTTTCCTAGTATCTTACTGTAATTGTCATCGTTATCATAGGTATATTTTAATACTTCTTTAGTATTAATCACCTCCTCTGTCTGGACATTATACTTGTAACCAACAATATTTGCATACTGCTGACTGAATACTTCTGCCTTTTGAAGATCCTCGCATACACATTCCCCTTGTCCATTAATGATTCCTGTAATGTCATTCTTGGAACTTGTTCCTGCCTTAAGGTACCTATACATACCCTTCCATTTTCCACAAAAATTTGTCTGCCTGTCAATTATGCTTGCCATCATGTTACCCTTAGCTGACTTATTTGGCAGACTCCTACGCCCTCACTTCATATGAGCACTGCAGAGTGGTTTGGAACTGAATTCTGGTTTTTGTCGATAAATGTTTCACCACCGCCTCTCCTGCCATACCAATCCAATGAAAAGCAGATGGGTGATTTCGGACTAAGAGTAGAGTTACGAAAATGTTACAAAATTTGGGCTGGGAAGAATTTGGAGGAAGGAGACGAGCTGCTCGACTAAGTGATACCGTACATTCCGAGCTGTCAGTGGAGAGATGGCGTGGAATGACATCAGTAGACGAATAAGCTTCAGTGGTGTTTTTAAAAGTAGGGAAGATCACAATATGAATATAAAGTTAGAATTCAGAGGACAAATTGGGGAAAATATTTGTTTATTGGTAGGAGAGTTAGTGATTGGAATAACTTACCAAGGGAGATGTTCAATAAATTTCTAAATTCTTTATAATCATACAAGAAAAGGCTGAGAAAACAACAGATAGAGAATCTACCATCTGGGCGACGGCCCCAAATGGAGCTCACGATTGAGTGATTGATTGATTGATTGATTGATTGATTGATTGATTGATTGATTGATTGATTGATTGATTGATTGATTGATTGATTGATTGATTGATTGATTGATTGATAAACTCAAATGCCAAGAACCAAATTGTAATCCGACATATATAGGCAGTTACTTAAGAATACGTGGGAAATACGAGTTAAACATTTGGTATTTTCATGATGGTACCATTGCGCATGAACTGACTTCGTCCTTTCATCTGTGGATAACATTCGCACACAAGCTTCAAACATTGGTCTACACCTTCAGTTTTCTAAGTGTGAGGTGGGTTTGTTTGGCGTTCATCGGGAAAACACTGAGATACTATACGTGAAGTTTGCGCGCAGCTGTGAGCTCGCATCCGAGAGATAGTGGGTTCGAAGATGGTTTTCCGTGGTTTCCCATTTTCACACCAGGCATATGCTGAGGTTGTACGCTAATTAAGGCCACGGCCGCTTCCTTCCTATTCCTAGGCCTTTCGTGTCCCATCGAAGCCAATAAGACCTATATACGTGAAGATTAACACTTCTGCCCCTGGAATTCGGCTTTTAACAACATCGAATACTTCTCTGCTTGGTGCAGCGCTATCCTGTGAAACTCTGTGCGAGATATAGGCTGAGAAGAATTCAAAATTTAACTTGTTTATTTCACTCCTTTCGGCATATTCACTCTTTCTTTTGCTCCGCGGTTCGTTCTCCATCCCGCGATTGATGTACTTCCGGCGCTGTTCTCCGTCTTGGCGTGAGACCTGACTATCGGAGGAATTCGATTTTGTTTTAAAAACTGGCATCGAAACAATCCTCAATATTGCTCTTTGAGCGACAATGTTTGGTTACTGGCTTCTTTTCTCGTTTTGGTGGTTTCGGCATTCGTCGTGCTACGGATTTGGCGATTCCGTCATTTTTATCGTCTTTCCACAATTCTCTTCGTCTTGTCGAGGCTCTCCTTCTACCTGGTGGATGCCTGGACCCTGATGCTGCCGTACAAGAGAGCACATCTTGGTGGTCAAGCTTAGCAGCGCAGTTCCCCCTGATACTGGCAAAAGAAGTATTCAAGCTGCTTGGAATACTCCTGTTACGAGTCATCTCTACTCGCTTCTGCAGAAGTCAACTAGTAGTCTTCAAGAAAAAAACCCGACTCCTCACTGCTTGTTCTCTTGAATCTGGTGCATGGCCCCAAAGCAGGCCCGAAGAAGAATTTGTTCAATCTTCAGGGCTGCCGACAGTGGTAATTAGCTTCGACGACTGAAGAACTGTTATGTGTTGTCGTGAAGTGTCACGTACTACAGTGCTGTCTTACAGTATCTAGTGATGGGCACTAAATGATTCGTCAAGGAAACGTCTGCAGGCCCTGAAATGCAGATGTATCTGACAATGGTCAAGGTTCAATGAGAAGATCACTTAACCAACATGTAAGCACTCCGTCGAGCCGGGAAATCGTGTGAGGTCTTAATCCTCGCAAAAACGTAGGAAAGCAGACTATTCAGGTCACTTCATTCGACATGTCAAATACAGCCGTAAACGACCGATCATGGAAAGGAAGGCAAAAAGAAAACTTGGACATGGGCGGATAACAGCGACGTGGAGCCTAGGATAATGGTTCGACTTTTGTGATATGGCAATTCCGAATCATAAAGTAAGGACTCTAACTACATGCTGGTTGCCAAATTGTTATGAGGTGATGACACCCGACAAAGAAGAGGAAGAAGAAGAGAAGGAGAAGAAGAAAAGGTACAAAACAATTCATTGTTCCCGCACAAGTCAATAGCTGCAGGCTGGGAATCCAACTGGGATCGTGACTCTAAGTCCTATACTTTATCCAACTTTTGGAGCCGATCAGTCACCCAAATCCGACGAATTGTGTAGTCTGTAGGTTTGTTGTCGAAACATATCGATGGTGGGACCTGTTGGAAAGCCCAAACCGTCGACCGCATCGCCCTACCGTCACGGTCTGAAGGGAACAAGAGTTCACCAACGAAGGTCAGAAAAGAAATTGAAATGAAATGGCGTACGGCTTTTAGAGCTGGGAGTGTCCGAGGACAAGTTCGGCTCGCCAGGTGCAGGTCTTTTGATTTGACACCCGTAGGTGACCTGCGCGTCGTAATGAGGATGAAATGATGATGGAGGTGATACATTCACCCAGACCCCGCTTCAGCGGAATTAACCAATGGTGGTTAAAATACCCGACCCTGCCGTGAATCGAACCCGGGACCGCTGTAACCAAAGGCCAGCACGCTAACTATTTAGCCATGGAGCCGGACTGAAAGAAAGTGAGGAGCTGACACAAGTAAGTGGTCACTCACCCACGCTCCCAAGTTGACTGCCCCTAGGGCTCACTCCTTTTGTCGCCTCTTACGACCAGCAGGCGACTCTTCCCACCTACGGTAGGAGCTACTTTGCGTTCCATGCTTGAACTTCACAAGTTGTTTACGATTTTAGGACGAAATATTGACGCTCGCAACTTGCGTCCCAAAATATCATCTACTCTAAATTTACCTTGCAAATCATACATTTCGAAAGTGATTTGGTAGCCCTTCTTACATATTGTATAAATATAATAGTAATATTCTTCTGAGATGTCGGACGTGGTACAGAGGGATGACTAATGTGGTGACCCTCAGTGTGTGTGGGAGGGGCGGGGTTTTGTTTCCGGGGTATCTGATAGACCCCTATAGCATATCCGAAAAGTTTCATTCCTTTACAAGTAATGCCCCACAATTGACGTCTCACTAACAATTGTTACGGTTTTCGCAGACTACAAGGTGTTGGAATTTTGTCCTGCGTGAGTTCTTTTAAGCCCCGGTAAATTTACCGACACGGGGATGGCATATTTTAGCACCTTCAAATGTTACCGGACTGAGCCACGATCAAACCTGCCAAGTTGCAATGAGAAGGCCAGCGCCTCAACAGTCTGTGCCACTCAGCATTCACGGCCGAGTCAGGGATTTTAACATACGTCGGCTAATTCCAACGACTAGCGGGCTGAGAATGTGTGCCTTATTCAGCATTTGAATTTATTATAGGGGTCAGGGGTGGAGAGAAATTCTCACGGACACTCAAAAGACCTGCGCCAGCTCTCTTCGGACGTCACACACCATTATTTATTCATTTCAGGAGGTTCCTTCCCTGTTCAAATTCCTAGAACTCACAGGTGTTAAAATCTGGGTAAACCGGGCGAGTTGGCCGTGCGCGTAGAGGCGTGCGGCTGTGAGCTTGCATCCGGGAGATAGTAGGTTCGAATCCCACTATCGGCAGCACTGAAGATGGTTTTCGGTGGTTTCCCATTTTCACACCAGGCAAATGCTGGGGCTGTACCTTAATTAAGGCCACGGTCGATTCCTTCCAACTCCTAGGCCTTTCCAATCCCATCGTCGTCATAAGACCTATCAGTGTCGGTGCGACGTAAAGCCCCTAGCAAAAAAAATTCTGGGTAACGACGCGCTTCTTTATTTCTCTTCTATTTTATTTTTGAATTATGCTATATGATATTAAAGTTGCCGTGCCTTCATCGCTCAGGCTTTAGCGTACTACCTCTCACCACTGGGTTCCGTAGTTCAAATCCCGGTCACTCCACGTGAGGTTTGTGCTGGACAAAGCGGAGCCGGGGCAGGTTTTTCTCTGGGTAGTCCAGTTTTCCCTGTAATCTTTAATTCCAGCAACACTTCCCAATATCATTTAATTTCATCTGTCAGTCGTTAATCATTGCCCGAGAGGAGTGCGACAGGCTTCGGCAGCCGGCACAGTTTCGGTGCAGATTAAAACAAACAATACCCTCTTCCTACATGTTGTACTGTCTGTAGCGTGATTGGACCAAAAACTCGACTACTGACGCCCCAGTCATTCTTTGACAAGCGAATGGTACTGATCAGTGTCGTAAATGTTTGCTTTTCCAGTGGCATGACAAGCAGGTGAAGACATCAGAGATTATTTTACAATACTGTGTTGTTACAAAGGGCACAGGTGTCTGCGTGGGAGTCGGCGTGACCACAATACCAATATAGGGACAGGGAGCAACTCAACATTTTACAACTTTCGAAAGAGTAGGAGCCATTGTGCAGGTTCCAAGAACACAGGTCATACTGAACAATCGGACCGTCTGTCGGGAAGTATGTAATCTATCTCCCAATTAGTTCTCCTGACTGTCAGATTCGACTTGTTCGATAGTCGGCAATACCTGTACATGTTCGCTTTGAGCAGAAAAGTACCGGTGTCTAACTGGACGCTGAAAGGCCATGCGATCCATTAAGTGCTCGCGGTGTGCGCCTAGCCATGAACCTGACGTTACCAGACGTTGCCACTGTAACCTGATGACCTAATTAGCTCTCGAAGACATCGATGATGATGGTGATTATTGTTTTAAGCGGGAAGTGCAAGCAGGTAAACATACCCTCGCGAACACTTTGGATCGAACTTTATTCTTATTGATACTTGACGGCGGCATGGCGATTTTACCATTGTTAGACACTCTCTTGGAAATTATCCTCATTTCTACTGTGTTGTCTGTTAGGTCATCAGCCCAGAGGCTGTTTGGATCCTCAAATAGCACCACCAAAGGTTATGCGATTATAAGGAAACCGCAAAAACCAATGGCAGCACCAAAATGAGGCGTACTAGGCAAGACGAGGAGTGAGGTAGTTTGCCATTGCTTTCCTCACTGGGTCATAACGTGCTATTGCAGCACGACTGACCCTATGAGCAACAACTTTCATAACACTCAGATGCACTAGTCGTGCTCTGAATGTCATTACTCAGCATCACCCACACCCCAGCAGCTTCCATATTGTCACAGCCATGGATAAGACTGCGACTTCGGTGAAAGCTACACTTTACTCTGGCCTGTGCCAAGAGATGGGTACAAAAGTACTGTATCCATCAAGAAATGGCAGCAGGCAAATTCTACTGTGTTATCGGAGTGGTAACATGGTTACCGTAACATGCAGTCTGTGCTTATTTTGTGGATGCGTACATGGGCGCTCAAAAATTTTATTTATTACCATTTATAAAAAAGTGCTATATTCGTTGATAGTAACATTTTAAGATAATAATAGTTCGCCTCTGTGGTGTAGTGGTTAGTGTGATTAGCTGCCTCCCCTAGAGGCCTGCGCTCGATTCTCGGCTCTGCTACAAAATTTCCAAAGTGCTATGAGGGCTGAAACAGGGTTCACTGAGCCTCGAGAGGTCAACTGAGTGGATGAGGGTTCGATTCCTACCTCGGCTATTCTCGAAGTTGTTCTCCTTGGTTTCCACTCATTTTCCCGTCAAATGCTGAGATAGTACTGTGCCATTTCACTGTTCCCAAGCAGCTCTAATTGGAACAAATATGGAGTTTGAGCCATGAGAACGTCATTGGTAAACATACATACATACATACATACATACATACATACATACATACATACATACATACATACATACATACATACATACATACATACATACATACATACATACATTATCATTATAGACTGTTATGCCTTTCAGCGTTCAGTCTGCAAGCCTCTGAGAATTTACTAAACGTCGCCACAATCCTCGATTTGCAACTAGTGTTGTGGCCCCATTCAGTTCTATACCTCTTATCTTTAAATCGTTAGAAACAGAGTCTAACCATCTTCGTCTTGGTCTCCCTCTACTTCTCTTACCCTCCATAACACAGTCCATTATTCTCCTAGGTAACCTATCCTCCTCCATTCGCCTCACATGACCCCACCACCGAAGCCGGTTTATGCGTACAGCTTCATCCATCGAGTTCATTCCTAAATTAGCCTTTATCTCCTCATTCCGAGTTCCCTCCTGTCATTGTTCCCACCTGTTTGTACCAGCAATCATTCTTGCTACTTTCATGTCTGTTACTTCTAACTTATGAATAAGATATCCTGAGTCCACCCAGCTTTCGCTCCCGTAAAGCAAAGTTGGTCTGAAAACAGACCGATGTAAAGATAGTTTCGTCTGAGAGCTGACTTCCTTCTTACAGAATACTGCTGATCGCAACTGCGAGCTCACTGCATTAGCTTTACTACACCTTGATTCAACCTCTCTTACCATATTACCATCCTGGGAAAACACACAACCTAAATAGTTGAAATTATCGACCTGTTCTAGCTTTGTATCACCAATCTGACATTCAATTCTGTTGAATTTCTTACCTACTGACATTAATTTAGTCTTCGAGAGGCTAATTTTCATACCATACTCATTGCACTTATTTTCAAGTTCCAAGATGTTAGACTGCAGGCTTTCGGCACAGTCTTCCATTAAGACCAAGTCGTCAGCATAGGCCAAACTGCTTACTACATTTCCACCTAAGTGAATCCCTCCCTGCCATTTTATACCTTTCAGCATATGATCCATGTAAACTACAAACAGCAAAGGTGAAAGATTACAGCCTTGTCTAACTCCTGTAAGTACCCTGAACCAAGAACTCATTCTACCATCAATTCTCACTGAAGCCCAATTGTCAACATAAATGCCTTTGATTGATTTTAATAATCTACCTTTAATTCCATAGTCCCTCAGTATAGCGAACATCTTTTCCCTCGGTACCCTGTCATATGCTTTCTCTAGATCTACGAAACATAAACACAACTGCCTATTCCTCTCGTAGCATTTTTCAATTACCTGGCGCATACTGAAAATCTGATCCTGACAGCCTCTCTGTGGTCTGAAACCACACTGGTTTTCATCCAACTTCCTCTCAACGACTGATCGCACCCTCCTTTCCAAGATGCCAGTGAATACTTTGCCTGGTATACTTATCAATGAGATAATCAATGAGATAAAGCGTCAGAATATTCCTACATGTCAAAGGAGTACTGTTTTCGTCAGCTACTTGATGAGAAAGGAGCATAGAAGGCGGTGGTAAAGAAAGACGCAAGAAGATTGTTCGAATTTATTATTGGAATATAACATTCGATTCGCACTAAAGGTACAGAAGGAGAACCTCATCCAGAACTACTCGAGAGGAAGAACAATATCGTCTAGACAAAGTTTAAGACATTAGATAGATAAGGGTTACTGCCCACGAATTATTTTGCGAGATATCGACGCTGAATAATATTTCACTTCGAAAACTGAAACTGTCCCTACAGAGTAAAAAAGACTTCCGCACTACTACGTCACGATATCTTTATAAAACGACGTGTTAGCCGGTATAATTGACTTTGAGAGGCCACATAGCAGTGATATCAGCATAGCGAAAGAGAAAAGAAAAACGTTTACTACCAGAACTCAATTGAAATATTCGTAGATACATTACAAGTTTTAGAGTAACCCAAAGATAATTTTTAAGAAGCAGTATTCCCATATGATATATAGATTATAGGAGGCTATACGTGTAAGATGACGAAATTAACCATGCTGACGTATTGTTCCGTTTGGATTGCGCAAGAGACCAAGAACATCATGCACTTAGGAAGAGGAGGACAGCTACCTAGATTATGGCGATACGAGATGACGGGATCCAACCCATGATGATCGATAACCGACCGGGACTGTCCCAGGAGTTCCCAAATAGATGAGGGAAATGCCGTGAATCAAGCCTGCATGTCTATCCACCGAGACATGTGATGACAGCGAGGTAATACAGAGATAGATAAGTCATTGGAGTTATTATTGTAAATGAAATTCATTTCTTTTGAAAGAGCTATCTTAATTAATATCGTAGGAGTAATAGCATATGAGAAGACGACTTTTATAAATAGGTTAGAGGTTGGTAGGTAATAATCTGACATAACCGTCAAATCCATATATAGAAGGCAGTTAACCAGTGATAATTAGGTATTCCGTTCGTAATGCTGTCAATATTAAGTGAAAAGAGGTAAAGTTTCTCCTTTAGGTGAATGATATACGACGTTGTGGTAGTCACGAGGTTTGTAGAAGAACATGTGACATGAAATTGAGTGGAAATGAGATCGTATATAAGATTTTGAGGGCTTAATAGTAAAATGTGGTGATATTTATGAATTTATTCAAGATTGAGAATACAACGGAATGATCAGGTGAATGGTCAATGATGGCATAATAATATACGTCAGGTTGAAATGAATTGATGTGTTTAAGGTAATGTAGAATGTTATATGAGATGAATAATGTGAAGTGATGGTTTTGTATGCGAGTAATGGTAAGAGATTATGATGAATAATTTTTGGTGATATTTATTGTTTCATTGCAGGTGAAGTTTTTGTTTATTTTAGCGATGATATTGTTTCAATTTGCGTATTTTTGAGATGATGGATGATTACAATTTGTTTTCAATCGACCCTTGATCCCTGAATAAGCCACACATAGCGTAGAATACGATATCGGTAACGTTCTTATATTCATATTCAGTAGATAGATCGTCGAATAATTCCTAATAAGAGGGATAACATAGAAATAGCTGTGGCTACTCCAACCACTACTCTTATACCTTCATATCTTCCACACAATATAAATAACATTTGTTTGAGCGCCAGTTGCTTTTTTAAGAAAAACAACAAAATTCGGTAGAGCATATCTCTTATATCAATTATCTCAAGGCGTGAGGTGATAAACTCACATATCTGGCAATATACAGGGATATGGATCAGGAAAATATTAAATTACTGTTGCATTTCCACAATTGAGTATTGTACATGGAACTGGAATCACTTATTATAATTAAAATAAAACTGAGTTTATGACTATAATTTACGTCACAATGAACAATCATTGACGTCTTTTAATTTAACAAAAGAAATATATCGTGAGATTTGCGGTACTAAGAAAAGGAAAATTTAATCTAAACAAAAAAAAGCTATTGGCATAAACTTGAAGTGAGATGTGATATCGCCGCTGATTACACTCTTCTTCATGTTATGACTGCATAACATGTCTGATGCTTTAATTACCTGTTGTCTGCATACACCGCTGTTGAACTTGAAATTCTTGGGAAAACCTGTGAGCTGAAGTCGGGAGCCGTCTGCTGTTATCTTCTTATATAATAAGGAGTTGGCCTACATACCATGTACGCGTGTAGGGAGCTCCAATGTAATTACGTCCACTCAATATATTATAAATAATTGGAAAATATTATTGAAACATCTTGTGAAGTCCATCCTCACAAGAAGATGATGTTTCTTTATCAGCATAGTACCCGTCTCTGCTCGGATACAACCACCACTTGTAGACCTCCTCGATTATTACCAGACCTCTTGAAAACACAACTCTTAGCTCTGATCATCACACTAAGACCACTTCTTCCATTTGATACATCTGACTGTTTCATATGATCTGCACAATATGATCTGAATACTATGAACTGAGTACTATGAACTGAATAAGAACAGAATACCTCTCCCCACCGTCGCCTCGACTTATATCACCTCGCGATGACGACTCATCTCCCTACTCACTGTCCATCCCTTCCACTTCAACATACAGTAGCTGGCGAATACTGACACTTGGTCGCAATCACGTGCCCACGCACTGATGTCATCAGTCAAGTGTTGTCTAAGCGTACCCAAGCGGCTTGAGAATGACTAAGCTGAATGCGTCACCGGAAAATCTACTTGCACAGTTAAACATAGCCTCGATTGCAAAATACTATGCCAGCTCATCCAGCCAGAGTTACAAGCCACAGCATGACAATATGAAACCAACAAATCTCACTTACTACAATACAGAATAATTACAAATAAATTTCACTTAACCTATAATTAAATACAATAATATACGTGATACCTAATTATTACAGTCTAAATGATGAGAAACAGAATATATAAAATCTAATGAATCGGGTTAATAATAATAATAATAATAATAATAATAATAATAATAATAATAATAATAATAATAATAATAAATACAGAATGGAATCTGTAACCCTGTTGTACGGTTACATAGCCTATTTTCATGTGTTTCTTCTAACCACAAGAATTCTCACCCAGGTTAGCACAGTTAGGAAGCTTATTTTACTGCTTTATCCAATATCACTGGTAATTTTTCTTCACAATTGAAGATAGTTAATAATCGATAGAGTCTTCGTTGTTGTTGTTTGAGTCATCAGTCCATAGACTGGTTTGATGCAGCTCTCCATACCACCCAATCCTCTGCTAACCTTTTCATTTCTACGTAACTATTGCATCCTACACCTGCTATAATCTGCTTGTCATATTCATACCTTGGTCTACCCCTACCGTTCTTACCACCTACACTTCATTCAAAAACCAACTGAACAAGTCCTGGGTGTCTTAAGATGTGTCCTATCATTCTATCTCTTCTTCTCGTCAAATTTAGCCAAATCGATCTCCTCTCACCAATTCAATTCAGTATCTCTTCATTCGTGATTCGATCTATCCATCTCACCTTCAGCATTCTTCTGTAACACCACATTTCAAAAGCTTCTATTCTCTTTCTTTCTGAGCTAGTTATCGTCCATGTTTCACTTCCATACAAAGCCACGCTCCACACGAAAGTCTTCAAAAACATCTTTCTAATTCCGATATCAATGTTTGAAGTGAGCAAATTTATTTTCTTAAGAAAGCTCTTCCCTGCTTGTGCTAGTCTGCATTTTATGTCCTCCTTACTTCTGCCATCGTTAGTTATTTTACTACCCAAGTAACAATATTCATCTACTTCCTTTAAGACTTCCTTTCCTATTCTAATATTTCCTACGTCACCTGCCTTCGTTCGACTGCACTCCATTACTTTTGTTTTGGACTTATTTATTTTCATCTTGTACTCCTTACCCAAGACTTCATTCATACCATTCTGCAACTTCTCGAGATCTTCTGCAGTCTCAGATAAAATAACAATATCATCGGCAAATCTCAAGGTTTTAATTTCCTCTCCGTGGACTGTGATTCCCTTTCCAAATTTCTCTTTGATTTCCTTTACTGCCTGTTCTATGTAAACATTAAAAAGGAGAGGGGACAAACTGCAGCGTTGCCTCACTCCTTTCTGGATTGCTGCTTCTTTTTCAAAGCCCTCGATTCTTATCACTGCAGACTGATTTTTCTACAGATTGTAGATAATTCTTCGTTCTCGGTATCTGATCCCTATCATCTTCAGCATCATAAATAGCTTGGTCCAATCAAAATTATCGAATGCCTTTTCTAGATCTACGAATGCCATGTACGTGGGCTTGTCCTTCTTGATTCGATCCTCTAAGATCAGACGTAAAGTCAGGATTGCTTCACGTGTTCCTACATTTCTTCTGAAGCCAAATAGATCTTCTCCCAACTCAGCTTCAACTTGTTTTTCCATTCTTCTGTAAATAATACGTGTTAAAATTTTTCAGACATGAGATACTAAACTAATGGTGCGGTAGTTTTCACACCTGTCAGCACCGACTTTCTTGGGAATAGGTATAACAACATTCTGCCGAAAATCAGATGGGACTTCTCCTGTCTCATACATCTTGCACACCAAATGAAATAACCTTGCCGTGCTTGTTTCTCCTAAGGCAGTCAGTAATTCAGAGGGAATGTCATCAATTCCAGGTGCCTTGTTCCTATTTAGGTCACTCACAGCTCAGTCAAACTCTGACCTCAAAATTGGGTCTCCCATTTCATCAGCATCAACAGCCTCTTCATGTTCCAGAGCCAAATTATCTACATCTTTACCTTGATACAACTGTTGGATATGCTTCTGCCATCTTTCTGCTTTGTCTTCTTTCCCTAGAAGCGGCTTTCCATCTGAGCTCTTAATATTCATACACCTAGATTTCCTTTCTCCAAAGGTTTCCTTGATTTTCCTGTATGCAGCATCTACCTTTCCCAGGACCATACAACCTTCGACATCCTTGCACTTCTCCTTCAGCCATTCTTCCTTAGCAACCTTGCGCTTTCTATCCACTTGATTCTTTAATCGCCTGTATTCTTTTCTGCCCTCTTCATTTCTAGCATTCTTGTATTTTCGTCGTTCACTTGCTAATTCCATCACAGTGCAACGATTTCGCTTGATTGTAACTGTTCATGTTCATTTACGGACAACAGGTTATTCATGAGAAAATGTGTTCAGAAACCATAAAAATATTCAACATGTATTACACTTTTCTAACATTCTTTCAACATTCTTAGCGCTTTCTTCTTGTAGAGAAAGATAACCCATTCAGTTATTATATCCTTCAGAAAAAATATGATCAAAATATGTATGTATGTATGTATGTATGTTTAGTCCTCAGCCCGAAGGCTGGTTGGACCCTCAACAGCTCCGCCATCAGCTGTCATAAATGGCCTAGGCATCACTGAAGAGGCGTACTAGGGAAATGAGGAGTGAGGTAGTTTCCAGTTGCTTTCCTCACCGAGCCAGAAGTTGCTATTACATATCAGTCTGCCAAGATCAAAATATAATGCCTAAAAATTACTCAAATTGTTTTCTTAGTAAGTCTTAATTAATTTAAGTGCTTATCTATGTCATAATATGGTACTATTATCTATATCTGACAGTCATTCAATCTAATATTTCCAAGATATTTTCGAGATATTATATATGTTTTTTTGTTTAATTTATATGACATCAAGTCAGTTATTTCTTATCTACTTTCTCGAAGAAGAATTCAACATTTAATTATTCTCCTCAAGTTTTATTTTCATTTTCAAATACATATTGTATTGTAAAACTTTCTTTCAATGACTTCTTAGAATAAGTATTAGATGTAAGTGATGGTTATTTTATATTTTCATGAGCCAAATGCGGAAACTTATCAAATTACGGGTAGGAGACGTCCACTACGTAGATAAGGTCTTTCCTGCAAGCATAAGCCGGCGATCTTTTCTTGAATGCGGAACCCATAGCCCATAAATTTTGAGAAATTTGGATCTCATGCGGCTCGACCTGGACGCGGGAACGCGCAGTACTAACTTATGGCCACGACACCTTACTTCCCTCTTCCTTGTCTATCCCTTCCAATCTCCCCATCCCTCTCCAGAAGGCCGCTGTTCAGCCTGTGCGAGGTACTGTTCCCTTTCTCAGTTGTACAACCCCGACTGAAAGGCTCACGCTCCAGGACACTGCCCTTGATGAGGGATCCCTCGCTCAGTCCGAGGGAAAAACGAACCCTGGAGGGTAACGGATTAAAAACAGATTAATAATAATAATAATAATAATAATAATAATAATAATAATAATAATAACTTCACGGCCTCAGATACCATGAAGCAGATCCTCTGAAGCGGTGCCATCTAGATGGCCAGCAAATCACTTTTGCCATTTAGATTGTTCTGCCATCTGGCAATGAAAGCAGAATTCAATTGAAGGGGCATTATGGCTGTGTTCAATGAATTTGGACTGGATACACTGAGTACAACACCAGAGATTTCAGCACGACGACAACAATGACATGGACTGCCAAGATTTTGGCCATCCTTCATAAAACGCCTTCACAAGTTGGGATCGAACCCACAAACCTGGAATTGTGAGTCAGACATTCCACTACTCATCCACCGAGGCAGCTATGGATGCTTTGAACATGGGAAAAGTCATCCCATTAACTCAGAGCCGCAGCTGAGGCGAGGCTGAGGCTGTGGTCGGCAACAAGGGAGCAAAATGAAAAAACTTCTAATGAACTTCAAAATATCTTACCTGTAATTTCTTGTCATGAAGCGATTACTCATGGATTAAATTCGGCTTTCCTGTAGTCCAATATTACTTGTTAGCACAGTTATGTGCCCACGAAGATCAAACCACACTATATCTGACAACGGACAGACACTGGGATCAAGTACTTTAAAATTATACGAGCATTTATCAACTTATTGCTAAACATTACAAGTAAACTGCTAAAGAGTGCAAGTATTTAGCAAATTATTGCTCAACAATACAAGTAAATTCAAAATAATACAAGCATTTATCAACTTATTGCTAAACATTACAAGTAAACTGCTAAAGAGTGCAAGTATTTAGCAAATTATTGCTCAACAATACAAGTAAATTCAAAATAATACAAGCATTTATCAAATTATTACTAAATAATACAAGTAAATTTCAAAGTAATACAAGTAAATGGCTACATAACAATTGTTACATAATACAATATATTGCAAAAGAATACACATATTTAGAAAAATACATGTAAATAAAAATAATACAATGAGGTAATTATTGCAAAAATACAAGTAAATTGCAAAATACTATAATTATTTAGAAAATTTTACAAAAGTACAAGTAAATTATAAAATAACACAAGAAAATCGCAAATAAAGTGTGTATTGAGCAAATTATTGCGAAATAATACAAGTAATTAACAAATTATTGATAAATAATTAAGTTTCAAAAGAATAGAAGTAAATGCAAAATCAAACCATTATTTAGAAAATTTTAGCAGAAAATACAAGTAAATTGTAAAATAATAAAATAAAATTGCAAAATAAAATAGTTATTTAGAAAATAATTTCAAAATAATGCAAGTAAATTAAAATAATATACAGTGAAAATAATAATAAAAGCATTAAGAAAATTATGGAAAAAATCCAAGTAAGTTGCAAACAATGGAATAAAATAGGGAAATAATACTAGTAAAATGAAAATAATACGAGTATTTTGCAAATTATTGGAAAATAATACAAGTCAATCGGAAAATAATACAAATACTGTAAACTGCAAAATAATACAGCTATTTAGGAATGAGCAAAGTACAAGTAAATTGCAAAATAATACATTTATTTCGAAAAAATCTTGTAAATAATAAAAGTTAATTGAAAAATAATGCAAGTAAATTACAAAATAATATAAGTATTTATAAAATTATTCCAAAATAATACAAGTGAAATGCAAAATTATACAATAATTTAGCAAATTCTTTTAAAATAATACAAGTAAATTGCAAATAGGTCAAGTATTTTGCAAAGTATTCCAAAAAACGATATGAAAATTGCAAAAAGTAATGGTGGATTGCTAAATAATACACGTAAATTACAAAATTTTAGTATTTATCAGAAGATACCTTGAATAACTAGGCGTATGAATATTAAGAGTTCAGACGGAAAACAACTTCGAGGGAAAAAAGACAAGGCACAAAGATGGCAGGAACATATCCAACAGTTGTATCAAGGTAAAGACGTAGATGATTTGGTTCTGGAACAAGAAGAGGGTGTTGATGCTGATGAAATGGGGGACTCAGTTTTGAGGTCGGAATTCAACAGAGCTTTGGGAGACCTAAATAGGAACAAGGTAACTGCAATAGATGACATCCCCTCTGAATTACTGACTGCCTTACGAGAAACCACCATGTCTAGGTTATTCCATTTAGTGTGTAAGATGTATGAGACAGGAGAAGTGCCATCCGATTTTCGGCAGAATGTTGTTATACCTATTCCCAAGGAAGCTGGTGCAGACAAGTGTGAAAACTACCGCACCATTAGTTTAGTATCTAACGCCTGCAGAACTTTAACACGTATTATTTACAGAAGAATGGATAGCAAAGTTGAAATTGAGAAGATCAATTTGGCTTCAGAAAAAATCTAGGAACAGGTGAAGCAATCCTGACTTTACGTCTAATCGTAGAAGATCGCATTAAGGACAAGCCCATATACATGGAGTTCTTAGATCTTGAAAAGGCATTTGATAATTTTCGTTGGACGAAACTATTTGAGATTTATAAAGTAATCAGGACCAGATACCGAGAAAAATCTGTACAAAAAACAGGATCGAGGATTTGAAAAAGAAGCAGCAGTCCAGAAAAAGCAGTGAGGCAAATTTGCAGTTTGTCCCCATCCTTTTCAATGTTTATATAGAAAGGCAGTAAATGAAGTCAAAGTATATGGGAAGGGAATCACATTCCAAGGAGAGGAAATCAAAAGCCTGAGATTAGCTGACGATATTGTTATTTTATCTAAGACTGCAGAAGATATGGAGAAACTGCTGAATGGTGTGGGCAGAGTCTTCGGTAAGGAATACAAGATAAAAATAAATTCTAAAAACAAAAGTAATGGGGTGCAGTCGAACGTAGTCAGGTGGTACAGGAAATATTAGATTACGAAATGAAGTCTTAAAGGAAATAGACGAATATTGTTACCTGGGTAATAAAATAACTAACGATGGCAGAAGTAAGGACGACATAAAATGCAGACTAGCACAAGCAAAGGCCTTTCTTAAGAAAAGAAAAGAAATCTTTTTTGAATAATTTCGTCAGGAGCGTGGCATTGTATGGAAGCGAAACATGAACGATAGCTAACTAAGAAAGAAAGAAGATAGAATATTTTGAAATGTGGTGTTACAGATGAATGTGGAAGGTCAGATGGACAGATCGAGTCGCTAATCAAGAGATACTGAATCGAATTGGTGAGAGGAGTTCGATTTGACTAAATTTGACCAGAGGAAGAGATAGAATGATAGGATACATCTTAACACTAGAACGGTCGGAGTGGCCAAAGTGACCGCTACACATTTTCCATACTCAGTTTTGACTACAGTTTTAATTGTAGGATGTAGAGCTACAGCGACCTTTCCTGATTAGTGGTCAGGAAAATCCATATCAAATATAATTAATTTTGCATCAATGGATGGGGAGCGGTCAATTTTTGACCGCTGTATTAACTAGCATAATAAAATTATAATACATATCTCTCGTTGAAATATAATCATCTACTGATAATCATCCTATCAACAAAGGTAAAGTTCTAAAACACAGCAGCGGAAGTCGGATATATTTAGAATTATTGTACGAGGAGTATTTCCGCTGCGTCTCCGGTTGTGTTATCATTCGTCAGCGTGTCACAGTACAGTAAACATATCTCGTAAACTATCAGTTGCTGAGTCTATTGCATGGCATTCCTTAAGATATGTCTGATGTAGAATGTGGTCCAGATATAAAGGAGCTATAAAGATAAAATTCATACGAAGATTACTACCAGTCAAGTTACGACTTTCACTCACTACATTAAAAATATTAAATTGAATTTAAATAAAAAATATTAAAATATTCATGAAATAAAATACTCAATTGTCGGACTATGTACTTACACTTAGTTCTTACCTGATTACTTTCACATACAATATTTGATGGGCGCCAGCTACAACTCAATGCAGCAATAATAGAATGAGAGTCTTGAATATCTCTACGGTGTGAGGCAATAAGCTTACTTAGACAGGATAACATATAAGTTGTAGGAAAAGGAGATTGTCGTTTTGTTTTCCGATTAAATTTGAGGTTATCTAATTCTACCATTGAAATAAATCGATAAATTAATTTGATATTGAACAAAATATATTCTTTAAATTTTGACTTTAAATAGCAAAATTTGCTACGATAATTTACATTATAATATAAAACTATGACATTACAACTGAAAGAAACTAGGCATTAAATTTGAAATCCTATTTACCGGACATTTAAAAATTGTACAAGAAATTAATAGTTAATTAAAATAGTTCACGAACAGTACCTTCAACACTTTGAGTGTTATTACGACGTATTCCTTTGAATTGTTATCCTGTAGGTATCTCAAGCCTAATTTGGTGATGTATCATTTTGTTTCACTGACAAGATATAGCATGGCTTGAAATTTGATTCACACTTCACAATCAACTTTACAAGTAATTCACTGATAACTGTTAGTCTGAATTACGACGAATCAATATTCGGCTGTCACCACACTGACACAAAAACTCGACCGAAATGATATACGAAAAACAGTCCGAACATTTAATCAATTTGGTAATTGACGACTAAGTACCTATGTGACTGCTGCTTCTCCATCTCACGGACTGAGTACTACCATCTCAGTAGTACTCCGTATGGCATGGTTCGGTATCCACCTGACTTCATGGCAAGTCCTTCCATTCATCTCCTTCCACTCAACTGCTTCCAACTAACTGAACTCTCCAAGTCACTGACCGACTGAGGCCTCTCCATCCAAATGACTGACGCTATAATATAGAGCCTGCTTATATAGGCATTAGCTGGCACCCACACGTAATCTCCAAAAATAACAATGATCTTACGCCCACCCAACTCAAAGTGTTGCAGGTTGTTGTGAAAAAGCCTAAGGCGACTGTAGGTGTTTCCTAAAAATGATCTCATCGCTAAAAGCATTCAATGACAGAGAGTCGACAGTTACGCTAGCAGTATTGCAACATGTGTTGCAATGTCAAAAGTTATTTAACACAATATACATCTACATCTGATATTATGCAGCAACTCTTACTTTACTATACATGTCTTTAATGTTAATCTACACGCACATATATACATAGCAAATTAACTACTATCACACAAGCGATAATCAAATACTACAAGGCGAAATCAGATTACAGAATTGAATTAAATAATAATACAGAAATAATAATAATAATAATAATAATAATAATAATAATAATAATAATAATAATAATAATAATAATAATAGTAGCACAGATATAATCTTGTAATGGGATTTGAACCGTTACAAAGTGATAACTCGGAAATCAGTGATTCAGATCACGCTGAAAACTGGATTGATCAGGCTGAAGGTAAGTTGATATTAGTTTTATTTTAACTATCAGGATGACAAGTTTGGTGAAATTCCTTGATTTATACGGTATTCAAATTATAATGATGCCTCGCGTAGGCTGAGTACTGACGAGTTTTCAATTATTCTATTACAGCCGTAGAAACAGTAGCCGCCGGGCTCAGTGGCCCAGATGGTTGAGGCACTGGCCTTCTGACTCCAACTTGGCAGGTTCGATCCTGGCTGAAGGTGCTCAAATACGTCAGCCTCGTGTCGGTAGATTTACTGGAACGTAAAAAAACTCCTGCGGGACTAAATTCCGGCACTTCGGCGTAAAAGTAGTTAGTGGGGCCTTATCAAATAACATTATTAACGAAACAGTAACCCGTAAAGTATGATATCATAGGGGACGCTACAACCAAGGCAAAAGCCTCCCATGGCCAGATAATGCGCAGTTAGGTACTGATGGCATCAGGGAGTGGACTGTAGCGGACTGGGAAGATCACACCTGGTTGGATTGCTCGCCATACCCCTTGAAAAAAAAAATCCAGGACTTACTCCAAATTCAAAGTGACATGTTTCTGACGACCTTGTAAGGCGTCGTGGCGTCTTTTTATTGATAATACGTATTGAAACTCATAAAGCAGTGTTCATAAACAGAGACAAATCGAGAACGAAAATATAATAATGTCAATAGCGGTCGAAATGACCGCATCGGCGGTTCCAGGTATATAATATATTCCGGCGGTTCTATTGTTAAATGATGATGATGATGCTTGTTGTTTAAAAGGCCCTAATATCGAAGGTCATCGGCCATTTACTGTTAAATAAAACTAGAAAGGTAAATCAGGCTATATGAACGAGTTGCAGTATGTGACTGGGACGCGTAAATCTAAGTTACGCTTGGTTAACATGTAAGTGAGATGAACGATGAAAGCTAAATGCACAGTGGCGTATTAAGTTCGTGTGAGGTACAAGGGGCCATAAATACTACCATATACTAACCAAGGGTGGATGAACTGAACAGTGAGGCTCAATTTGTGCGAAAGGTAAATCACTAATTAATTACTGCCTGTAATGAATGAGGCGCGAGTAGCGATCATCAGGGACATTAATTGCTTGTCATGGTATCACTCTGGCATATGCTTGGATTCCACTATTATCAGTTGTGTTGTAAACAGGATAAGGTTTACCAGAACACAACTTGTTTATTTGCTTCACATAGAAATTTACAAGAATAAGCATAAAATTGTCTTGAAGCAAAGTAGATAATTAAGCTTGAAAGAGTTTCTGTCACTGTACACTATATACACTTGGAATGTATTTACACTAGCTTCTATCTTGAAAAGATAGTTCGTAGGAATGTTCAGTTCGTGATAGTCGAAAACTATCAGTTTCACTTGCATGAATTAGTGAAGAGAGTTCCTTCTAACTGGCAGTGTTTGCACTTATGAGCTTGCACTGAAGGAAAGCTAAGTACACAATTAGAGAGTCTAATGTGTGAGTGTCGGAGCCTGAGGGAGATAGGGGATGTGTAGAGTACAGCATCGGGGCTCGGCTTGGATGAAGGAACGGGAACTTGGAACAGTGACCTGAGGTGAAACCTCATACTACCAGAATTCCGTCCACCTGGTCGAGACACATTTTTAAGAGGAGTAGCCTCCGTGTTCGACGTACAGTGTATTCTGGAGCAGGACACTGGGGAGAATCCTGGAGAGTGGTAGGCAGGGAGCTCCTTTTATACAGCACTCGACGGTACAGGCATGCGCACTGGAGGCTGCGCGTCGAGTCTCGAAATATCCACACTTGCGTGCGTGCCGCTGGCTGGCGCTGAGCGGAGAGAGCGGAGGACATACAACAATTCGTATTTAAGGTCAGATAGAATAAACTGACTTAAATTTATGTTCTCATGTATGTGAATGTCTCTCGAATCCAGAACCAGACGACGGATGACGAGAACGCGGCTAAGTGCCAGCAATATTCCGGAGTGAAGGACGACGTGGGATTTTCAACGGCCTGGAAGGTAACAGATTCGCATTACATCACGGAAGCAGCACTGGACTAGCCGAACACAGGATCCTCTGCTAGCAAGATGACGGACATGGACTACTAAATACCGAGCAGTGCCATCCAGATGATGGCAGGTTACACCAAGCATGAGTACATTCCATTCTATTTAAGCACGAAACACCGTAAGTTGCATTAACTTGATGTGTGTATATACATTTTACCAGCATGCATTTCGATTTTATCTCTAGTGTATAGATAACGGGATACGCGCTTTCCCGACAGGGTATATTTCTTCCTTATGAAACAGTTAATTACATTTCTTCGGGTGGATTTTGGGTAATCATTAAATTTATGTTCTGGGGAAATGCCTAAATGAGTATTTAGTGCCCCTAGTAGATATAAAGGAGAGTTCGCCCGCCGCCGCCGCCACCGGGCTCCCAGGGGCCTCCGCCTCCGCCTCCCGGAGGGCCTTCACAGGTGCCCGATCCGCCTCCGTCTCCCGGGGGGCTTCTCAGGGGCCCGCTCCTCCTCCTCCCGGGAGGCCTTCCCAGGGGCCCGCTCCTCCTCCCGCGGGAAATTTGAATTGGTAAACAAAGCCACGTGCTTTTTGACAGCTATCATCTACAACGCATCGCTAACCTCAGTGCTGCTATCTTGACAGGCCTAAACCTCAATGCTGCCAACTTAACCTCACTAGCGCGAGATTTGAATCGGTAAACAAAGCCACGTGCTTTTTGACAGCTATCATCGACAACAACGCATCATTAACCTCAGTGCTACCATCTTGACGGCCCTAAAACTTCAATGTTGCCAACTTAACCTTACTAGCGCGAAATTTGAATCGGTAAACAAATCCACGTGCTTTTTAGACAGCTGTCATCCGCCATCTTGCATCACAAACCTCAGTGCAGCACTCTTTAGCTACATACCTTTGAAATGTAGTGGCGGCAATTTTAAAAATTCCACGTGCTATTGTATGGAAACAAACCCGCGTGTTTTTTGACAGCTCTCATCCGCCATCTTTGATCAATAGAGCACCATGCTGCCCTCTTTAGATACCTACATTTAACATGTGGTGGCGGACAATTTGAAAAATTATTTTTTACAGCAGCTATCTTTAATCAACAGAGCATCGTGCTGCTATCTTTATCGTAGTAGTGGGCAATTTCTACGTCACAGATGTCATCCGCCATCTTGCATCGCTAACCTCAGTGCTGCCCTCTTTAGCTACTTACCTTCGAAATGTAGCGGCGGATAATTTGAAAAATCTACAGCAGCCATCTTTAATCAAGAGAGCACCGTGCTGCACTCTTTAGCTACATACCTTTGAAATGTGGTGGCGGCAATTTGAAAAATTTCACATGCTCTTGTTTGGGTACAAACACACGTGCTTTTTTGACAGCAGCGATCTTAAATCAACAGAGTACCGTGCTGCTATCTTGCAGGCAATTTAAAAAATCGTCAGCTGTCATCCGCCATCTTACATCGCAAACCTCCGTGCTGCACTCTTTAGGTACATACCTTTGAAATATGGTGGCGGATAATTTAAAAAATTCTACAGCAGCCATCTCTCGACGCTAATTGCCGCCATCGTGCAGAATTAGATAGCCGTTAATGCCAAAGGGCCTAAGTAGGAACCGAACCGTTGATCTCATCATTAAACTATGTTTTTCTTATGATATCATGTTATGATACTGCGAACCTCTGTATTAGGCGGAAAAATGTTGTCTCTTTTGCTCTACGATGCACCGTTTTCGAAATATTTAACATTTTGCATTTAAGCCCCAATTTAACGAATCGAACTGGCATGGCACGTTATACTCTCTACCATAGCTAGACCTGATCATGTTACAAAAACTTGCTTCAATACAAGCTAAAACAGAGCAAATGCCAAAGGGCATAAGTAGAAACCGAACCGTTGATCTCATCATTAGACTATGTTTTCCTTATGCTACCATGTTCTTCATACTGCGAAACTAGGTATTACGCAGAAAAATGTTGTCCGTTTTGCTCTACGATGCGTTTTCGAGATATTTAACATTTTGCATTTAAGCCCCAAATTTAATGAATCGAACTAGCACGGCACCTTAGCCTCTAAGCTACCTTTCTTCATAAGAGCAGCAGCCATCTTGTACAAGCGCTCTTAAGCCGTCTCATAAGGAGCTATGTATAGCCACCATTTTGTGTCCGTCATCTTACGCAAGCATCCCTAAGGCGTCTTAAGCCATCTTGTGCAAGGACCCTTAAGCCGTCTCATAAGAGCAGTCGCTATCTTGCGCAAGCATCCCTAGGGCGTCTCATAAGGAGCCATGTATAGCCGCCATCTTGCGCAAGCATCCCAAGAGCGTCTCATAAGAACCTATGTATAGCAGCCATCTTGCGTAAGCACCCTTAAGGAGTCATATATAGCCACCATCTTGTGCAATTAGCGTCGAGAGATGGCTGCTGTAGAATTTTTAAAATTATCCGCCACCATATTTCAATGGTATGTACCTAAAGAGTGCAGCACGGAGGTTTGCGATGTAAGATGGTGGCTGACAGCTGACGGAATTTTTTTTAACTTACCTGCAAGATAGCAGCACGGTGCTCTGTTGATTAAAGATGGCTGCTGTCAAAACAGCACGTGGGTTTCTACCCAAACAAGAGCATGTGGAATTTTTCAAATTGCCGCCACCACATTTCAAAGGTATGTAGCTAAAGAGTGCAGCACGGTGCTCTCTTGATTAAAGATGGCTGCTGTAGAATTTTTTCAAATTGTCCGCCGCCACATTTCAAAGGTAACTAGCTAAAGAGGGCAGCACTGAGGTTAGCGATGCAAGATGGCGGATGACAGCTGTGACGTAGAAATTTCCCACTACTACGATAAAGATAGCAGCACGATGCTCTGTTGGTTCAAGATGGCTGCTGTAAAAATAATTTTTCAAATTGTCCGCCACCACATGTTAAAGGTATGTAGCTAAAGAGGGCAGCACGGTGCTCTGTTGATTAAAGATGGCGGATGAGAGTTGTCAAAAAAGCACGTGGGTTTGTTTCCAAACAAGAGCACGTGGAATTTTTCAAATTGCCGCCACCACATTTCAAAGGTATGTAGCCTAGCTAAAGAGTGCTGCACTGAGGTTTGTGATGCAAGATG
The DNA here is from genome assembly GCF_040414725.1 of Anabrus simplex. Taxonomy (NCBI): domain Eukaryota; kingdom Metazoa; phylum Arthropoda; class Insecta; order Orthoptera; family Tettigoniidae; genus Anabrus; species Anabrus simplex. The sequence goes on along the minus strand of NC_090269.1, from coordinate 352,914,488 downwards.
GCGGATGACAGCTGTCAAAAGAGCACGTGAGTTTGTTTCCAAACAAGAGCACATGGAATTTTTCAAATTGCCACCACCACATTTCAAAGGTATGTAGCTAAAGAGGGCAGCACGGTGCTCTCTTGATTAAAGATAGCTGCTGTCACGTGGAATTGCCTGCCACCACATTTCAAAGGTATGTAGCTAAAGAGTGCAGCACGGTGCTCAGTCGATTAAAGATGGCTGCTGTTAGAAAAGCATTATTCAAATTATCCGCCACCACATTTCAAAGATATGTAGCTAAAGAGGGCAGCACGGAGCTCTGCTGATTAAAGATGGCGGATGACAGCTGTCAAAAAAGCACGTGGCTTTGTTTAACAATTCAAATTTCCCGCGGGAGGAGGAGCGGGCCCCTGGGAAGGCCTCCCGAGAGGTGGAGGAGGAGCGGGCACCTGGGACGGCCCCCAGGGAGGCGGAGGCGGAACGGGCCCCTGGTTGGCCCCCGGGAGGCGGAGGCGGAGGAGGCCCCTGGGAGCCCGGTGGCGGCGGCGGCGTCCGAACTCTCCATTATATCTACTGCCCCTTTTGTTTTGTAGTGTGTTTAGTCAAGCCTGTATATAAACCCCACGGCACTTAACGCCCTTGAAAGGGCCTTGGCCTGCCCAGCGACAGCTGCTCATCCCGAAGGCCTGCAGATTACGAGGGGTCGTGTGGTCAGCACGACGCATCCTCTCGGCCTTTATTATGGGCTATCGAGACCGGGGCCACTATATTACCATCAGATTGCTCCTCAATTCTAATCACGTAGGCTGAGTGGATCTCAAACCAGCCTTCGGTTCGAGAGAAAAATCCCTGACCTGGCCGGGAATCGAACCCGGGTCCTCCAGCGAGAAGCAGGCACGCTAACCCTACACCACGGGGTCGGCAAAGCCTGTATATGGGACATTTAAATAATTCATTTGACTTATATTTTCATTTAAATCAATTCATAGGACGTTCCAAAGTCTTTATATCAAATCGTGCGACTATATGGTAACCAGGGCCTTAACATATTAAAATTGTATTTGATTATTTATTTATCGTATGATGAATCTATGTACACACATAGTTCAGGATAAATGTGCGTAGTCACAAGTCCGTACAATACTATAACTCTAGGTCTAGCATTTTGACCCAGTCAACTGTTTCATCCGATGTGCGGTGAATGTCCATTACCGTTCCTTTGAAAGCTCGAATTGGGCAGTCAGCAACAATGTGGTGGATTGACTGAGAAGAGACACCACAATCACAATCTGCAGAGCTAGTCCAACCCCATTTGCACAACAGATAACCACGTCTGCCTTGTCCAGTTCTTATTCGATTGATGATTCTCCAATGTCGTCGTTGCTTCACGTCCGTAGGTTTAACCACTACACTGCCCTACACGTGTCCCCCGGGTGGTGCTAAGAAAGCAACAGTGATAAGATGAGACCGAACTGTCGGAAACGACCTCTCGGTCAAAGAGCGAATAAGAAGGAGATTTGTGGTCCTTTTCAGGACCTTCAAGTTCGTAGAATTGGACCATCGCTGCGCATTTGTCAATTGAATATCGAAGGGATTAGTCGAGCGAAATGTGAGTACCGTATCTTTCCAGGATTGTGTTTGATAAATATCCCCCCTTAGTTTAAAAATGGTCAGCCTCTGTGGTGTAGTGGTTAGTGTGATTAGCTGCCACACCCGGAGGCCCGGGTTCGATTCCCGGCTCTGCCACGAAATCGTACAGACACACGGTCGTTACGATTTTGTTTATACAGACTAGCATATGTACCCGTTTTTCGCACGGGAATTGGTAATCGATTTCACGATTCATTAATGAATTTATGCGAAGAGTCCTACCTGTATCCAAACGTTTAATACGGCATGTTAAACTTGAGGTACTGGTCATTCTCCCCAGTTGTACCCCCCGACCCAGAGTCTGAAGCTCCAGGACACTGCCCTCGAGGCGGTAGAGGTGGGATCCCTCGCTGAGTCCGAGGTAAAAACCAACCCTGGAGGGTAAACAAATTAAGAGAGAAAGAAAGAAAGTTTAAAAATCATATGAAGAGAAGAAGGTACGAACTATAGCTCAGTAGATACGCGAGTTGTGTGAAACATCATACTTAAATCCCCCTACTGTAATAGTCATCGAAATATATTCCAGAAGCATATGATTAAGATGGAACATTTAAATACATGGGCATGAATTTTAATAGAGAGAATATGTAGATAGTTCTGCAGGATACGAGAAATAATGGTAATAAAATAGGCTAGTGGATATAGGCTAGGATAATATAAACCTACAACCTGTTTTCCAGTCATTGACCGGGTCAGGGATGTAATGAATGAAACATATAGGCTATTATTACAATGGGGTCGTCACTCCCAAGGTGATTTATTAATGAGTGATAAATGCTATGAAATGATAATGGAGAGTCTTGCTGGAATGAAAGAAGACAGGGAAAACCGGAGTCCCCGGAGAAAAACCTGCCCCGCCTCCGGTTTGTCCAGCACAAATCTCACATGGAGTCACCGGGATTTGAACCACGGTATCCAGCGGTGAGAGGTCGACGCGCTGCCGTCTGAGCCACGGAGGCCTATAGGCTAGGATAAATGGATATAAATTGATCATTACATCGCTTAGTCCGGGTGTAATATTGGCCGCCACTCAGCTGTTTGGCTAGGGTGTGCGAGTAAAATATGGGTCTTCATGTTGATGGGGTGAGAAGAAAGCTTCCCCATGTCACTTGTTGCCTTCTTTCTGGCTGGCTCTGTTTATCAAGTATGTGAGAGTTTAGTCCTACAGAAATGTCTTCGCCACTTAAAAGCCCATGACTTAAGCATTCACTTACGTTATAACTGGTCTTACCAACGAAAGGTTCTGTCTTTAATGAGCCGAGATGATGGATCCCTCCAAATCAGGATATTGTAATGATCCGTAGCTAGGAATTTTCAGCTGTACCTCGAGTCAGATGGCGCCCGATTGGTGTCGACTTCTTGGGGTTACTCCCAGGACGTTGGCGGGGACGATGGCTCCGATGAGCAGTGATGTATTTATGTTTCTGTTCACAGGCTAATGTTCCACCACATTATGGTTGTATATGAAATATTATATTATATTGTTGTTCTAATTGTACGACTCAATCTGGAATCACTTGTCAATCATCGTAGTGATGTATCTTCTGCTTCTTTTTAATTTGATTACCTCCAGGGTTGGTTTTTCCCTCGGACTTAGCGAGGGATCCCACCTCTACCCCCTCAAGGGCAGTGTCCTAGAGCGTGAGACATTGGGTCGGGGATACAACTGGGGAGGATGACCAGTACTTCGCCCAGGGATAGACAAGGAAGAGTGAAGGAAGCGGCCGTGGTTTTACGTTAGGTACCATCCCGGCATTTGCCTGGAGGAAAAGTGGGAAACCACGGAAAACCACTTCCAGGATGGCAGAGATGGGAATCGAACACAACCTCTACTCAGTTGACCTCCCGAGATTGAGTGGACCCCGTTCCAGCCCTCGTACCACCTTTTCAAATTTCGTGGCAGAGCTGGAAATCGAACCCGGGCCTCCGGGGCTGGCAGCTAATCACACTAACCACTACACCACAGAGGCGGACTAGTGTTGTATCTACTGTGTAAATATTAGCAATAAGTTTGATTACCCCGAGAGAAACGCGCACTCGAATGCACAATAATTTATAATTAGGCTTTGGATAGAACTTTATAGGCAACGGGTGGTAGGGATAGATATTCTCGAACTATGATTGCTTTAGCAGTGCCAATTACCAAATAGGTGCCTAATACAAAAGCTGTCATATTTTATTGGTGTGTTCGTTTTGTTTGTAACAGGAATGACGTGATCACATAGTACCCCCATGGGTAGATAGGGTGCTTAATCTTTCCAGCAAAGTGTGGATATCAAATTGGTATCATCATTAACGTGAAAGGGAAGCCTTCTTGGCTCAGGCGGCAGCAAGCCGGCCTCTCACCGCTGGGTTCAGTGGTTCAAATCCCCGTCAATCCATGTGAGATTTGTGCTGGACAAAGCGTAGGCGGGACAGGTTTTTCTCTGGGTACTCCGGTTTTTCCTGTCATATTTCTTTCCAGCAACACTCTTCAATACCATTTCATTTCATCTGTCATTCATTAATATTGCCCCAGTGGAGTCTGATAGGCTTCGGCAGCCGGCACAGTTCCTATCCTCGCCGCTAGATGGGGGTTCCATCCATTCTATTCCTGACCCAGTCGAATGACGAAACAGGTTGTGGATTTTCATTAATGTGAAAATTAAAGTACAGGAATATATGCCAGTGAGTTAGACACATAAATACAGTAGTCATAGGAGTTTCCAACCTGGGAATGTCAAAATACAATTGAGTATCAAATATGAACTGATACAGACAGTAATGGGTCACAATGATGGAAAGAAATTACCCAGGTAATGTGTTAGGATATTGCAGTTAAAAGTGCCACTCAGGCAACATAATTGGCACTTCATTTTTTAGATTTTTTTAAAAATTGTATGTCTTTTTCAGTGTCCGCCTCTGTGGTGTAGTGGTTAGTGTGATTAGCTGCCATCCCCGGAGGCCCAGGTTCGATTTCCGGCTCTGCCACGAGATTTGAAAAGTGGTACGAGTGCTGAAACGGGGTCCACTCAGCCTCGGGAGGTCAACTGAGTAAAGGTGGGTTCGATTCCCACCTCAACAACCCTGGAAATATTTTTCCGTGGTTTCCCACTTCTCCTCCAGGCAAATGCCGGGATGGTACCAAATTTAAGGCCACGGCCGCTTCCTTCCCGTTCGAATTTTCCCATCCCCCACAAGGCCCCTGTTCAGCATAGCAGATGAGGCCGCGTGGGCGAGGTACTGGTCATACTCCCCAGTTGTATCCCTCGACCCAGAGTCTGAAGCACCAGGACACTGCGCTTGAGGCGGTAGAGGTGGGATCCCTCGCTGAGTCCGAGGGAAAAACCAACCATGGAAGGTAACCAGATTAAGAAGTAGAAGAAGAAGAAGAAGTCTAATTCACTGCAGACCTGTGTTTTAGAACAAGGTAAAAATCCATTCTTATTCTTTACTAGATTATTGCATTCCTCTTACTAGAGTGCCCTACTTTGAAAATATTTATTTTACATCGCTACTTTATTTTCTTCGGACATTACTACGAACTGTTTGCTCTTCAGCGGATAGCCGTTGCTCGGAATGAAAGTCGGGAGGCTGAGACCGCGATACACGGGTTTGATTCTCCGAGATTGTTTCATCCATGACATATTTGTGAGGCTTGACTTTTTATACTTGGTACTCTGTCGATTCCCGGGCAGGTACAATACGCAGTGGGCCTGCTGTCTGTACATTCGTTTCTTTTAGAATTTTTGGGGATATTTATCTGTTCCAAGTCAACTCAAGATCATATCAATGGCCCTCAACTCTCGTGTCAGTCTATTCTACCATTGCGGCGAAACAGCTAAATACACTGCCTGACAAAAAAAAAATAATAAAAAAATGGAGCACTTAGAAGAAATGTAAAACAGGCTGTCTGTTCTGTTTGTCTGTCTGTCGTGTCTGTTTGTCTGTCTATTCTGTGTGTTTTTATGTTAATGTATAGTGCTTGTACATTATATCTGCTTTTATGTTTACACTTTATATCCCTAATATATTTGTTAAAATAAAAAGTAAAATATAAAAATATAAAATAATTTACACAACTAAATTTAACAAAATAAAATATAAAATATAGAAGTATAAAAGATTTAACACAACTAAATTTAAACAAAAATAATACAAAAAAATCTGCTTTAAATCCAGTCTTGTCTATAATTACTTCCAATTTTTTTAATATCTTCCTCTCTATCTTGTTTTCCAACTCTTACAGGTTCCCCGTTTGTGTTTTCATAATAATCTTCTGTATTATATGTCTCGCTTTCCTCGCTTTCCTCGCTAGTATCTTCCGAATCATTTTCTTCCTTGTTACATTTTGTAAGAGCTTAAAGAATTCTATTTATGTACCTTGTTCTTGCTCGCTTATTAAGGTCATTTAGAAGTACAAACTGGTCTTTTTCTTTGTTGTAAATCGTAATTTTTGCACAACCATTTTTAAGTAGTATTATGTCTAAACATTCTACTTGGTACTCTTCTTCCAGTAAATTATTTAATTTTTCTCGTGTTTCTTGGTAATGCATCTTATTACTATAATATAAGTCTATAATTTTAGAATTAAACTCTTTATACTCCATTTAAAAAGTATAAAATATAAACCTGTCTTTATATATTGTACCAGGAAAAGTTGACTGTTAATAGCATGAGGCCTTTCTAAGGGGTACTGAGTCCTTAGGAGATGGTACAGAGAGAGGATGGCAAGGCGAAATAAGAGATATTACGTCTTTCATTACTTTATTTCATTCTTTGGAATGCCCTCCTATTGTGTCGCCAAATAATGAATATTTAATTGAAAATAAATCCTCATTCTCCCTTTTTTAACAACAGAACATCGAAATTAATTCAAATGAAATTTAACTGAATAATATTTCCCAATTTGATATGTCCATCATATTCTTCATGTCATAAACCAAGAATGTTGTAAATAAATGAGAAATCCTAAAGTCTCTTTCTCTAGGGGTATTTGCGATTTCATATTTACACTTCCTACATGAATTGAGACAAGCAAATTTCTTCTCGAGAACATGTTAAACTTGAAATGAAATCTAGTTTTTTAAATTTCTGACCACACGTTATGAAAAATATGGCAAATTTGGAGTTTATGTTATACTTTTACCACGAATAGTGCACTTAATCGATACCTCAAAGTTCTAATAAATGGGAGTATACGGGAGCACTTTGTTGTTGAAAGTCTTTCTTGACTTGGAAAACGTTAATACTGTTCAAGTAGAATATTAATTAAGCAAACTCTTTAATGTTCTTTGTTCGTAATGACTTAATTCATGAAGGTCCTGCTTAAAGTCAGAATTTAATGGAAAAGCACTGACATCACCTGATATACGCCTTCTCGAACAGTAGAAAACCACTCTGCGAACAGCAATCTGGGATTCAGCTGTCAGCAGGCCCCAAGCTGCTCCATGGTACCACGCCCCTGGAACCATTCCCGCGTAGTACCAAATCTCCGTCGATCTCCGCCGTTTTACGTCGATCTCCGTCGTCCTACGTCGATCTCCGTCGTTTTACGTCAATCTCCCCGTCGTTCTACGTTGAAAACGTGCACTATTTGATTTTGCACGGTTATCACTGGTGACTGTTTCACAATTTATCACAATTCACTTCGATGAGAAATACGTCGGAGCGAGTCTTTTATCGTCTATCACGATCATGAGAAATATCGTTTACGGCACAGTTCATCTAACCACTTACTGCTCACTGTTCGTAGGGTTAAATTAACTTACATTTGGAACACAGTTTGTAATTGCTCAACTTCACAGCAAAATAAATAAGCGACTCTCTCTTGTAATACCTCAATTATTCAAGTATAAGTCCTATACTTCACGATAACACTGGGTACACAGTTAGTCCACATGCATTAATTTTAAATAGCACAGCCTGTTATGATGACGCGCGAACAGTTCTTCTACACAAATGACAGTGTTCTAGGCTCTCAAGACAATCAAAGTGTTATAACCTATACTCATGAAATTCAAAGTTCAAATAGTCCAAGATCATTACCATGCGAAGTATTTATGTTAATCCCAAGTTGGTTACGGTTATTCACACGTCAACTAAGATATTTACTAAGTGTCAAGTACAACTGTTGCTGAATACTATAAGTCTTTAAGACTTTGAAATTACACGTTCATTTTCCAAGTCTGAATATCAGACGAATTACAAGTCCCACAATGTACAGGTTACTCACTGGTATCGCAGAGACTAAGTATCAACTAGCCATCGAAACTTTCTATGTAGTGCGAGGTCCGGTCGCAGGAATACTTGGTTCGACGCGCGCAGGGTGATATACTAGCCAGCTGTGAAAGAATATAGACTTGACGCGAACTCGATGTGAAATTGGTGCGAACTTGGTGCGAACTCGACGTGAACTGAATTGCAGTGGCCTGGCTCTCTGCTTATATTCAGTACGGCTCAAGGCTGCTTGCTACGTCACAGAGATGAAATTGGCTTATATCTTTAGAATGCCTTGACGGAATTTACTGAAATTAATATATGTTTGTATTTGGAACATGAGCTACATGATGATACATGTCTCATGTCCGAAACTTAAGCGGCTGAAAAGTTAGCCCTTTTCTTTCTAGTACCTTCGATGGAGAGGCATGTAACATGTGATATTGACGTCACCTGCAGACTCATTGCTCGTGACGTGTCCAGCTTGCTACAAGGAGCTTCGCCTTGCGCTAGCACAAGATGTCGGACGCACGAACAGATATTATTGCCGTCCCTTTTTCATATATTTCGGCAATAATAAAACAATGTACAGGGCTGGAACAGTTCCCGGTACATATTCCTCCCTCCTTTGAATTAAGAAAATTCGAAGGATTTTCTTAATATAGTTGCTTACTCTTCTTGTGGAACATATTTCTTGAGGTTAGAGGCATTATAAATTCCTTCTGGGGTTCCATCCAGTTTCGTGACTTGGTATGTTCCATTCCTAAGAACAGTATCTACTTTGTATGGGCCTATAAACAAAGGGCAGAACTTTGCATATATTCTTTGTTCAGGGTGAGAAATAGCAGGCTTGCGAATTAATACTAGGTCTTCCTGTTGAAGGGGTTGTCTAAATCTTCGATTGCGCTGGCGACGTTCCCTGATGGTGGCGGCATGCCTTAATCGTCTCAAAGCATTGTCGATTTTCTCTTCCTGAGGGACGACATTATCCCGAGGGATCTGCAGCAAGTTATCCCACGGGCGTTCGGGCTTTATCCCACGATGCAGAACCAAGGGAAGGTCATTTGTGGATTCATGGATGGTGGAGTTCAATATTTGTTGCATGACAGGTAGGACTTCAATCCACTTCCAATGCCTGTCACTGCAGTAGATTCTGCAGAACTTGGCTAATTCGCGCATAACGCGTTCCGCTGGATTTGCCTCAGGATGCCTGATGGAATTCATAATGTGACGAATTCCCATGTCTTCCAAGGCTTGCTGAAATTCTGCGGATGTGAATTGCGTGCCATGATCGGTTAGAAGATACTCAGGACGTCCCATTTCCGGAAAGATATTCTTCTGCAATCGCCTTAAGATACTACCAGCATTGGCCTTCTGTATTGGTGACAGCATCGTGTATTTAGAGAACACGTCAGTCACTACAATTACGTGTCTGTTTCCCCTGGTCGCCTTGGGGAGGGGACCGTATAAGTCCAAAGCCATAATTTCCCCTGGTTTCTCTGGGATCAGAGGTCTGGGAAACTCCCTTAGCAAAGACTTGTTGGGTTTTATCCTTTGGCATAAATCACAAGGTGTTAAAATCCTTCTGGCATCCTTTCGAATGTATTCCCATGTAAATTTTTCCTTGATGACAGCGGTGACCTTATCGGTACCGGCATGTCCTGACAATGAATGACAATGCCATACTATAGCACTGCGGATTTTAGGAGGCGCATAAATGCGACACTTGTTTTTGTCGGTATCAACATATTTTAAAAGTAACCCATTTCTGAAGCACAAGTTCGGGGCCAATCGAGCGACGCGTGGAAAATCGGCATCAGTTATAGGAATGGATCCCTCGAAATATCGAATGAGCTCTCTACCTTTCTCGTCTCTTCGTTGCATTTGTGGCGGATATCGCATTTTCCTCAAGAATTCCTCATCGGCATCGCTGAGTATCTCTATCGGATGGGCCGAAATTGTTTCTGTTCGGTTTCGACTTAAAGCATCGGCCAACAGATTCCTTTTGCCTGGTTTATGCTTTACAGTTAAGTTAAATTTTGAATAAACAAAGCCCATCTGGTCAACCTTTCATTAGTTAGATCCGATGACATAATAAAAGTCAAAGCTTTATGGTCTGTAAACAGGGTTATCGGAAACCGTAAATGATTTTCTTCCAGTATTGGAGCTAGAAAACAATTGCCAAAGCCTCTAATTCAGTGATGGTGTACGACCGTTCATGCGATCGCAGCTTCTGGCTTGTAAAAGAGATGAAAAGTTTACGTTCTGGCTGTTCTGGATCAATTTGATATAGGACTGCTCCAATCTCAACGGTGCTGGCATCACACTCGATGAAGAAGGGCCATGAAAAGTTAGGGAAGACCAACTTTACATAATTCTTCAACATGTCCTTTGTTTGATTAAAGGCCACCTCGCACTCATCCGCCCATTTCCAACGGTTGTTTTTACTCAAAAATTGTTGCAGAGGTGCCACTGTTTCTGTATATTTTGGACAATGTTGGGCAAAAAATTGGCAAAGACCCAGAAATTGTCGTACTAGTTTGACCAGTACAGGCCTTGGAAATTCAATAATACACTGAATTTTTAGCGGGATTGGGTTGAATTCCGCTGCCGCTGATGACATGGCCTAAGACAAGGACAGAAGTTTTAAAAAGCTGCCTTTTGTCGGCGTTAATCTTAAAATTTTTACTTTCTAATTCTTGCAACACCAAATGTACATCCTTGACGTGTTGCTCTAAAGTGTCGGAGGCTATTAAGATGCCGTTCACATAAATGGTAGTTATGGCTTTGACTTCTTCGGAAAGCTGGCTCTCCAATGCTCTAATGAGCACAGCTCCCGAGTTCTTAACGGCGAAGGGAAGCCGATTAAAAACATAAGTGACATTGTCGAACAGGAATCCAGTAAATAATCGGCCCTCAGCATCTAAATTAATGTGGTAGTATGAAGAAGTACCATCTAAACAGCTATATAAATTCTTTCCATTGAAGCGCCGTATAATATCCTTTAGAAGAGGAGGACGGTCATACTCTAACACAAGGCTTTTATTGAGGGCACGTGCGTCCAGGCACAGCCTCATAGTACCATTAGGTTTTCGGACTATTGCCAATGGGTTGATATATGGGGCGACACAGGGCGAAATTATGCCATCATTCTTCATCTGATTAATCAGTGCCTTTGCCTCATCTCGATATTTCTCAGGAACTGAATATGCCTTCCGTTTATAGGGAGAACTATCATTAACGTTGAGGTGATACTCAAAACCTTGAATTTCCCCTGGTTTCTCATCAAAGACATTGGGGTATAATTTAAAAACTTCTTGTCTAGCCGAATTAAGCTTTGCTTGGATTTCTGGCTCTTCAATTGCACAGGTTAAGGATCCTAATAAAGAAGCGCCGATAACGGAACATTCGCCAAATACGGACATTTCCTAGTCCGTTCCAGGGTTTCCCATCTTCAATAGCTTTACCGCGGCTAGCGCATCCTCGCATTCAGCGGGTTTATCCAGATCGCTACCGGGTTCTTCAGCAGGGTTTCCTTCTTCACGAATTTCCTCATCATAATGATCCACCAGCTGCAATTCTACTGTCTCAGCGTTGCTTAAACTGACAAGGTTAGATTTGTAATTTATAGTCCCCTTATATTTGATCATGAAGTCAGATCCCAATACAACATTTAAATGGAGGCGTGAGATGACAAGAAAAATATGTTGAAAATGTCTTCCACTGATATAGAATTCTACAAATGCTTGCAGTTTACATTTAATGTTACGATCAGGTACCACACCTCGAATCTTTAGTTGAGCTACAGGCATTAGTAAGACAGTGTCTCTCCCCAAACAATCGATAAGTTTGTCTGAAATAAGCGAAGCTTGTGCGCCAGAGTCAATCAAAGTCATTACTTTAAGGTTCCCGACTCGTATAGATATGACGGGTAAGGATCTCTTAATTATGGGCCTATTCTGATGTTCATCCTCAAATAATAGTTCGGTATCATCAATGTGCCAATACTGTACTTCTGTGAAACAAATAACTTGATGATCGTCCCCTTCTTCACTTTCAGGCAATCTCCAATTTAGTTGATCGGAGTTTTTTTAATAGCACCAGTTGATTTGAGGTCCATGTCCTTTTCTTCTTGAATTCGCACATGTTTTTGGTATTCCAGTGATGTGGCTCCTAAGTCCTCATTAGTTCTGTTTCTATCTCGAATGTATTCTCTGGTTTCTTTCCATCTAATTTCAAAATCTTGCCTCCGAGCGCTTCTGCCTTCTTCGGAAGTTATCTCCGGCTTTCTCCATGGTGGTCTCGTCCTGTACGTAGGCTGTCGCTGATCCGGTTGTCTTTGAAATTTCCTAACCCTAGGATTATTCACAATGTTTTCCCTCGGTGTTACTTCTTTTTCTATAGTCTGCACCTCGGCTGAATTGCTAGACACCCCTTTCGGTTTAGTACTCCTTGGAGATGACTGCGTATTAGCCGTGTCTAGTCGTCTTAATATAGCATCCAAATGTCCAAGTGTTTGAATGTTTGCTGCCACTAATATTTCCTGTACATGAGATGGAAATTGAAGGGTCATTATTTGAATAAGTTCTGGAACCTGTAGTGGCGGATCCAGATACTGCATCTTCTTTAATTGCATCAAACAGTAATCTGAATATCTCGATGTATTCACTAATTCCGGGAATACAACTGCATTTTTACAAGATGCTGTGTCTCTCTGTCCCGAAAACGATTTAATAATGCCTTTTAAAAATCATCATATGTCTTGAAATTATTCTTAAAGGCTATAAACCAAGATAATGCTCTGCCTTCCAATAATTTAGATAATGTGCGCAATTGCCTATCTTGTCCTATGCGGTTTTCTTGAAAGAAATCTTCAACATTTTGAAGAAATTCCCTAGCGGTATACTCATCTCTACCTGAAAATTTAGTGGGTTTATCGTCCTGAATTTTAATGAGTGTCGTGGTGTTAACTGACTCCCTAGATGTACCCGGACTGGAAATAAATGATACATTTTCTCTTAACTTAATTGAAGAAACTTCTTCAGTAAGAGTATCTATTTTCATCTGAAATGAGTTGTCAAGAGTTTTAATTTCAGATTGTAAATCAGTTTTCAAAGCTTGAATATCCTTAAAAAAAGTGGTAAGTTGTGTATGTGTACTATCCATTTGACGCGTGAAACGCTTGTCCATCTCGGCTTGTGTGCATTTCAAAAGTCCCATTTCAGCATTGAGTTTGTTTACGTCCGATTTGTACGAGTCCCTAAGGCTCTCTTGGATTTGTGCCATTTTTATTTGAGCCTGTGAAATATGTGCATGAGACTCTTGGAATTCGGCTCGAAGTTCTTTTAAATCAGTAGAAAGGGATTGAACATTTTTGAACTCTTGACCAAATGATTGAATAACTTGACTTTTAACTTCTTCCTTCAATGTTTCAAGATTTTCTACAAATTGAGTTTTTATTTCTCCTAACTTAAATTCGACTTTGTCACTGGAATCCTTGAGCCTTTTTTTCTAAATTCGTGTTTGCTTCGCGAAATCTTTGTTCAAGATTAGCATTTGATTCAGCAAATCGCTTATTAATGGATTTATCTGCCTCCGTAAATCTTTTTTTAAGAAGCTTGTGCTACATTGAACCTTGAGTTGAGGTTGTTAGCCACCTCTTGCATTTTGTTATAAGTGGTATTTATCTGTTGACCTAATTGTTGACTGAGTCGTTTGTTAGCCTGATCAACCTTAGCATTTGATTGATCTATTTTTGCATTCAATTGAGCATTCGATTCCTGAATTTGAGTGCGAAGAGCTTCAATTACTGCTACTAAATATTCCATGATGAAAAAAATGTTTATGAGGGACTTGAAAATTAATTATTCTGGGGATTAAAATGGTAATCAAATGTGCGTAATCTGACAATGCCTGCGTTTGTCTAAACAGATTCGCATGTTATTTCGAACATGGTATTTAAAAAATACGTTGTTATGCTTCGTATTTTGTAAAGCCTGACTAGAACTTTGTTCAATATTCCGTTATTTTTCGTGCTAAAGTATCTTACACAGTTCCTTTCGAAATTCCTAAGTTGGCCTTCATTTACTATTGCATGCGGGGTATCGCTACGCATTTGTTGCTAGCGTGGTATATCTCCTCTCGAGGCCCCTTAAGTTGGCCGCCATGAATTATATTCCTCCTCTCTGTATCAGAAAAAGTTGACTGTTAATAGCATGAGGCCTTTCTAAGGAGTACTGAGTCCTTAGGAGATGGTACAGAGAGAGGATGGCAAGGCGAAATAAGAGATATTACGTCTTTCATTCCTTTATTTCATTCTTTGGAATGCCCTCCTATTGTGTCGCCAAATAATGAATATTGAATTGAAAATAAATCCTCATTCTCCCTTTTTTAACAACAGAACATCGAAATTAATTCAAATGAAATTTAACTGAATAATATTTCCCAATTTGATATGTCCATCATATTCTTCATGTCATAAATCAAGAATGTTGTAAATAAATGAGAAATCCTAAAGTCTCTCTCTCTAGGGGTATTTGCGATTTCATATTTACACTTCCTACATGAATTGAGACAAGCAAATTTCTTCTCGAGAACATGTTAAACTTGAAATGAAATCTAGTTTTTTAAAGTTCTGAGCACACGTTATGAAAAACATGGCAAATTTGGAGTTTATGTTATACTTTCACCACGAATAGTGCACTTAATCGATACCTCAAAGTTCTAATAAATGGGAGTATACGGGAGCACTTTGTTGTTGAAAGTCTTTCTTGACTTGGAAAACGTTAATACTGTTCAAGTAGAATATTAATTAAGTAAACTCTTTAATGTTCTTTGTTCGTAATGACTTAATTCATGAAGGTCATGCTTAAAGTCAGAATGTAATGGAAAAGCACTGACATCACCTGATATACGCCTTCTCGAACAGTAGGAAACCACTCTGCGAACAGCAATCTGGGATTCAGCTGTCAGCAGGCCCCAAGCTGCTCCATGGTACCACGCCCCTGGAACCATTCCCGCGTAGTACCAAATCTCCGTCGATCTCCGCCGTTTTACGTCGATCTCCGTCGTCCTACGTCGATCTCCGTCGTTTTACGTCAATCTCCCCGTCGTTCTACGTTGAAAACGTGCACTATTTGATTTTGCACGGTTATCACTGGTGACTGTTTCACAATTTATCACAATTCACTTCGATGAGAAATACGTCGGAGCGAGTCTTTTATCGTCTATCACGATCATGAGAAATATCGTTTACGGCACAGTTCATCTAACCACTTACTGCTCACTGTTCGTAGGGTTAAATTAACTTACATTTGGAACACAGTTTGTAATTGCTCAACTTCACAGCAAAATAAATAAGCGACTCTCTCTTGTAATACCTCAATTATTCAAGTATAAGTCCTATACTTCACGATAACACTGGGTACACAGTTAGTCCACATGCATTAATTTTAAATAGCACAGCCTGTTATGATGACGCGCGAACAGTTCTTCTACACAAATGACAGTGTTCTAGGCTCTCAAGACAATCAAAGTGTTATAACCTACACTCATGAAATTCAAAGTTCAAATAGTTCAAGATCATTACCATGCGAAGTATTTATGTTAACCCCAAGTTGGTTACGGTTATTCACACGTCAACTAAGATATTTACTAAGTGTCAAGTACAACTGTTGCTGAATACTATAAGTCTTTAAGACTTTGAAATTACACACGTTCATTTTCCAAGTCTGAATATCAGACGAATTACAAGTCCCACAATGTACAGGTTACTCACTGGTATCGCAGAGACTAAGTATCAACTAGCCATCGAAACTTTCTAAGTAGTGCGAGGTCCAGTCGCAGGAATACTTGGTTCGACGCGCGCAGGGTGATATACTAGCCAGCTGTGAAAGGATGTAGACTTGACGAGAACTCGATGTGAAATTGGTGCGAACTTGGTGCGAACTCGACGTGAACTGAATTGCTGTGGCCTGGCTCTCTGCTTATATTCAGTACGGCTCAAGGCTGCTTGCTACGTCACAGAGATGAAATTGGCTTATATCTTTAGAATGCCTTGACGGAATTTACTGAAATTAATATATGTTTGTATTTGGAACATGAGCTACATGATGATACATGTCTCATGTCCGAAACTTAAGCGGCTGAAAAGTTAGCCCTTTTCTTTCTGGTACCTTCGATGGAGAGGCATGTAACATGTGATATTGACGTCACCTGCAGACTCGTTGCTCGTGACGTGTCCAGCTCGCTACAAGGAGCTTCGCCTTGCGCTAACACAAGATGTCGGGCGCACGAACAGATATTATTGCTGGCCCTTTTTCATATATTTCGGCAACAATAAAACAATGTACAGGGCTGGAACAGTTCTCGGTACAATATATTTTTAAACTCTAGATCTAACTCTGTTTGTATTATATTAATATTTGTTTAAATATTTTTCTAATTATATAAATGTATAAATTAACTATACCAAAAGATATTGCACCGTATACATACGATGTAGATGTTTATATAACCAAAGAAAAAATAGAAAAGGAATTATTTTATTTGTATACTACTTATTTGGATTATAATGTTTACATAATTTGGGATCTAGAAAAAAATAAAAGATTAGTACCCGACTACTTTTTTTGGAATTTCTTATATAAGAAAATTTATAGAAGAACTGAAAGGTATATATAAACCATTACCGAAACAAGTTTTGGAATATTTTAAGGAAAACGGAATATAAATACCAGAAAATTTTAAAGTTGTGGAAGAGAATAAATAAAAAATTAAGCTATAAAAACTAGTCTTTCTTTATTTTGGTTTGGAGTATTTTCAATAATATCCTATTTAATTTTTATTTTAAAATTTAATTCGATTTTTTATTTTCTATTTCTTTCTCTAGCCAATAATTAGAACAATAGCAATCGGAAATATTTTCGAATTTTAAAATATATCTTTGTTTTCCACGATACATTATTGTAGATATATTAGAAATAGTTAACTCTAATCCTTCTTCTAAATTTTCTAATCTTTTACAATCTTTAACTTTAATTTTTCCAATTATTTCTATCATTTTTATATTTTCCAATTTTTCTTTATCCCCGTCTTTATACAATAAATTCTCTTTATTTTTAAATGCATCTAGTGTGTTTAAATATTCTATTTTTGGAAAAGAATTTCCTCTGTATGTAGTCATTCCATTTGTTCTTATTTCTACAAATGGTTCTTCTTTTGGATAGTAGAAAATTTCTAAATAATTTCTTTTACTACTGTAGGGAATACAAATAAATCCTTGTTTTGCTAATACCTCTTTATTTTTCTTCATTTCTATAAATTTATTCTTATAATGGCCTTTAATATAATAAACAGATTTATCTCCATCTTTTTCTGCTAAAACACCAACATATGTATATTTACCTTGGTCATTTACAACGAATGCATAAACTTTATAGTTGCCATTAATGTCCAACTCCTTCCACCGTTGCTTAAAATCTTTCTTTAATTGTTCTTCTGTTTCTTTTATTTTTTCTTCTTTTTCTATTAAATTTTTGTATTGTTCTTGCATACATTTTGTTTTATCTAAATATTCTAATTTTCTCTCTTGGATCTTTATTTCTTCTAGTTCTTTTCCTTTTTTCTTTGTAGATATTAAATATGCGTTATTAATTGGATTTATTGGTTTAAATGTGTAAGGGAAGAGTTTATGTGTAATATTAGCTCTCTTTCTTAAAACGTCTGGAATAACATTTTTAGTATTTATTAGTCCCAACACTTCTATATCAATATCTTTATTTATAGTGGAAAATGGGGTATTGGATTTAGAAAAATATGTTTTTCCTGTTTAAATATAACATTTTTGGTTTGTAGTTATAACATTTTCATTTTCTGTGTCTTCTAGAATTTCTACATATTTAATTGGCAAAAGATTAAAACTAAAAGCAGACAAAACATAATTAATTAGCTTGATCTATCTTCTTCTTTTTCTGGCAATTTAATTTGTACTCCAGTTAATTTTCTAGTATTTATGTTCCCCCAATATACATACTGTAATAAATTTTTAAATACAACACAACAACTAATAAATTATCTGTTAATTTAGACTACATATTAGAGAGTGGAACAGAATAAAACGGGGCATTATAGAAATATTTTCTATTATACCGTATTAAATTTAAACAATCTTTTATTGGATTAAATTCTTGTTTGTTTTGGAATTCTGGATTAATATAATTATAAATTGTTTCTTCTAATCTTGTTATTCCATTCTCCTTTGCTAAGTTAGACGTGAATATATCTTTTAATTTTTTATCTGGACAATTTAAAAAATCTATAATATGGTTTCCTAATTGTGTACTAACTCCAGGACTTGTTAAATGGCATATAAATTTATTATATATTTTAACTCTAGAATTACAATTAATCCATGTTAGACAATCTTTTCCTACCGTTTTATCGTTGTTAACAATTATATTACAATCTTTTTTATATTCTCCTTCCTCTCGAAAATTATAATTATTAGTTAGATATTCGATCATTTCTTCTTTATTAAAAATTCCAGCAAAATCTTGTGTTATATCTAAGTCTAACAAATAGTAGTGCTCCTTATTTAATTCTTCTAGTATTTTCGGCAGTTCGCTTAAAAGAGTTTCTAATTTTACATCTGCTAGTTCTATTTTATATGGAATAGCAACTGGATTATTATATTTTTTGTTTATAATTTCCACATCTTTTTTAATAGTTTGTTTTACTCCATGTATTGTTTTTGTATTCGAATTTAATAAATATGGTAGCTTGGCTTTAACTCCATGTCCAACTAATTTAAAATTAGAAAATCTAGACCTAAGAAAACTATTAAAAGCTCCGCAAGTTTTTTTAAATTAAAAATTTACCATTGCTTAAATCTCCTTCGCAATCTATAAAATCTGTTATCTTAACAACCATAATATTATCGCAAAATGGTTTTGTAATTGGTTTTAATTCTTTCAAATTTTCTTCTCCATCTGTATAAATTATATCTCCAATATTTGCAACTAAATTATTGTTGTTTAAATTTTCTGTAAGTAGCCATAGTCCAAATCGCTCGTTTGTTGGTTTTATTTTATTTCCAAGCAGCTCTGTAATGGAATACTTTTTAATGTCAGTAGAGATTTCACTTTCAACCATTTAATAAGATAAAATTTCTTTAATAAAATTTGTAAAATCAGTGGGAACGTAAAACACGAGAAAAGGTACAAATTTAGAAAATATTTTAAAGTCAGTTGAAACTGCTCAGTTGGAAGTAAAGTGGGATGGGAATCGTACCTATTTTGATTGCTGTATGTTTTTCATCCTTAGTTAAGTTTCTTAGAAAACGCGAGAAGGAGAATAATTAATTCAAAATCTTTCTTTTATATTTTTATATTTTCATTTGTAGGGACATTAAGGACAAATACGAAAATAATAATAATGTAAATATATTTATTTTTTCAAGACAAATCGGGATAATAATAATAATAGTCTTAAATGATTGTTATTTTCTATTTTTCGAGGGTCACACTTAGGACAAATTATAGGTATTTAAACAGTTTTTTCACCATTTTAGGTATTTAAACAATTTTTTTCGTTGGGGGTATTCAGGACAGATAGGAAAAAAATATAAGTATTTAAACATCATTTTAGGTCTTTAAACAATCTTTTTTCGTTGGGGGGATTCAGGACAGATAGGAAAAAAATATGTGTTTGTGAATCGGCATGCCTGTGAATCAATAGGAAAAAAATTATGTTAGGACAAATAAGAAAAAAATTATGGGTATTTTATATTTTTACCGAGGGCAAACTTAGGTTAAATTATAGGTATTTAAAGTTTTTTCGTCAGTACCCAGTTAGGATAATAGGAAAAAATAATAAAAATAGTGTTAAATAACTGTTATTTATATTTTTTTTCGTGGGGCCCATTGAGGACAATAGGAAAAAAATTATGTGTTGTAAATCGGCATGCCGGTGAATTCCGGAATATCCTGAAGTAACCCATATACTACTCTTAATGAATGCCTCCTATCGTTCAGTCGTCCGGTGTCCGTTCTATTTTTTCCATGCTTTGATTCTGTCCTCAGTTGCTTTATCACAGGCTATATTCCACCATTTGTGTTTTCTTTTCCTCGTGGACTCTCCTAACTTCTGTGCTGGTATTAGAATTGTATATCACAAGTCAGGCCAGTCCTTGGGATCTTATTCTTTTATGCCCTGGATGTATGCATTTAGGCCTTTGCTGGCAAGATGTAGTGTTTACAGTGCACTATGTCTTCTGGTATGGGCTAGAATAAAATTGTTACTTTCATTGATCTGTCTCAGTCTTATACTTGGCTTTAACAATAACAAAGTGGCTGAGGTATGAGTGACGCTAGTAATGTCATTCCTTATGCAACCAGTCCCTATTATGAATGGTGTGAAAATGTCGCTCATAAGTTCAGTTGGTGCACGCATTTCAGTGGGCTTGGCAGACTGATGTGCAAAAGCAACTTCTGGCTCAGTGAGGAAAGCAACAGGAAACTACCTCACTCCTCATTTCCCTAGTACGCCTCTTCAGTGACACTTAGGCCATCTATGGCAGCTAATAGTGAACCTGATCCAACCAGCCTTCGGGCTGAATACCCAACATCAACATAAATGCATTGAGTTTTGTTAAAGGTATTCAGGATTCACTTTTGGTAATCTATGAAATTTGGCCTTGGATCTGTTACGTTGGAATTGCATTCTTACTTGCGTTAGGTAGTGATCAGAATCAATCACTCCCGTACGTAATCTAACATTTTGGATTTTACACATGTTCGCTTTGGAGACTTCTACAGGGTCGATCTGGAATTCCCCTGATAAGGGATTTGGTGATTTTTGTATTTTCTTCTTGTGTGGAGACCTGGAGAAATATGTAGACATGAGTCACAAATTAAAGGATTTACAGCAATCTATTAAGTGCTCAATACTCTTATTTGTCCTCCTATGTGCTGAATAATGGTCTACGATCCATCTATACATTCTTTCACCACCAATCTGTGCATTAAAATCACCTAGTAAGATCTTCACATGATGGTTAGGTGTTGCTGTTGATGGTTTCCTCAAGGAGTTCCCAGAAGTTCTCAACTTTTTGAGGAATTTTTCTTATTGTCACTCTTTGGGTGCATGAGCATTAATCAAAGAACATGGTTTGTTATTACTCGATTTGACTGTAAGCACAGAAATCCTTTCGGAGGGTTGTGTAAAATTGAGCACTGGATTTGCTATTGATTTTCTCATCAAAAAGGCTGTTACAAATTACGGCAGATTCTCTCTAATTTTTATGGCTTATATCGTATTTTCTGAATCAAAATGGTTTTCGTATTGGAAGCGTGTTTCCTGTACTTCTGCAGTTTGAATATAAAATTTATTCAGGATGTCAATTAGTTGTTTGAGTTTACCAGTTTTTAGAAGGGAGTTTACGTTGACTGTACATATCAAGTTCTTTTTCTTGGGGCGAAGTCATTTTGAGAAACTCAGACTCTTCTAAGCATGACGCTCCGGATCCCCTAGAATCCGATGACCGGGATAACCCGAACTGTGTACGTCTGGGGCCTGGGGTAGTTGCTTTGATCGACTACGATCCGTCATGCCAGGTTTACAAGTTGAAAGTGAGTAGTCTCCTCTCTCTGGCTTTCAGTTTCTCCATCAGACCTCTTTCGTTACTTGAAGAGGAAATAAAACTGTACGTCTTTGATGCATTTCTGGAGAATTGCCTGCCAGGCTGCTTGCATGCTAGTCCATACCGCATTCATACTGTCTGCTGGAATAATTTGATGGGGTAGTTGTCTACCAACAAAATCCAATATATGTTCAATATACGGCAGAAGAATCTATATTTCGAACAGAGTTTGAACCTTCAAGGCAATGTGTACTCGGACGTTTTCTTGTTAGAATACAGAGTCCAGGGCGCATGGAGGAAGGACATGATTTCTACCTATGCAACTTTCCTGACATTCCGGTTGCTAGTGATATTATCCTCAATATGTGACCCGTTTGCGGAAAGGGACCCAAAGTCGGCAATGGAAATTTTACAGCAAAGGTGAACAAAAGTGTCTGGGGTGTAAAATTAGCATTTAAATATTTTGACTTAGTGCGCTACCTATGGGTTTTCTTAACTAAGTTGCGCAGTAGTTCAAGTTTTCGCCACTGGATGTCATGAAAACTTTGTACAATTGGTAAGAAAATTAGTGAAAGCTGTAATTTCGTTTTCCTCAAAATACAGTTTTCTTAATACAACAGTCAATAATGAATATCTCATGAAGTATTGCATCTAGTAGCATGAAATCTATTTTAAATGCTCACTATCTTATGCCAATTAGGTAGAATCACAAAACTCAAAAATGAAAAATCCGACTTTAGGTCCCTTTTCGTACAATGGTTCACATATGTAGCAGCCGAGATCGTGAATGCACCCTGCAACATCACACCTAATGTCTGGACAGAAGGACGCTGGACAATGCATCCTGGAGGGTGCCGTGGTATCGAAAAGTGCGGTACGGCCATCATTGTGGTCCTCAGGGACTCGTTAGTAAACATGACTGTGTCTTATCTACACGCCACTACCTATTGTACCTTTATACGTCGATACTCCAGACTCAAGAGAATCCCTTACAAAGTTCTGCGTGCAACCAGTCCCCTTCGAAGCACTGATCGCCAAACAGTGGAAGCAGGCAGAGCCACACCTGTTAAAGTGTTCCAACATTGTACTAACTTTGTAATGCAATTATACGATCCGTAATTGTCACGAGGATGAGATGTCTTCCAATCTGCTGTGGCGTCCCTGTTGGTGTCCGACTGTCTACTCTCTTCAGTCCATCGTTATACGCTCATGAGGATTTGAATTAGAGATAGCTGCTGTAGTGGAGAAATGAAGCTGTGCTCGGCCGTGTGAATGAAGTAGGTGGGTGTGGTATGTAACAACAAAGTCTTCAGACCACGTACGGGCTGTATGCTATGAGTAACAGTTGACTACAGGATGGGTAAGACGCGAGACCTCAGCGCATCTGATCACGGCCAGGTTTTCGACGCCAGACGTATGGATCACCCTATTTCAGAAGTCATGCAGGCACTGGGCCCTCCAACGGTCACAGTATGAATACTGTAGTGTGACTACTTGCACTGTAGAAAAACCACCACCGCTAGGGTCAACTGTCTTGGTGTATGTGGTTACGACGTGTTGATTACAGCGGTCCCACCCTGGCAAGCTTGGATCGTAAGAGTGAATAGACGGGTCACAGTAAAGCTGATCACTCGCCAATTCAATGCTGGACAACAAAGACGTGTAAGCAGTCATACCATTGCGAGCCATCTCCTCGCCATGGAGAAGGGAAACAAGTATCCACGAGGATACTTCTGCTCAACATACTTCACTAGGCCCAACAACTGACATGGACGAAGGAACACCACCATTGGATGCTCGAAGCATACCTTGACAGATAAGTCGCAGTACGAGTTGGTACAGGCCGATAGCCGGGTACGAGTGCGTCGTCAACCACATGAAGGAATGGATCCCTCTTCCAGCAGGTTAGAGTTGGTCGATGGAGGTGCTAATATCCCCGTACGGGTACTGTTCACGTGGGATGAATTGGAGCGCCTGGTCTATCTGAAGATGCCCCTCACCGGCGAATGTTACAGGAACCTGCTGGAAGATCATGTTCACGCCTTAGTTCGCCTCCAGCACTTTCCATGAGACTTGTACCTATAGCCAGACAATGTTCCATCCCCTCGATCCCGAATTGTAGCTGACTGGTTCGATGAGCACTCCACGGATCTGAAGTTGTTTGCCTGGCCCCCGAGAAGCCCTGGACACTACTCCTTCCAATATTCATGTATTATCGAAGGCTGAGCAGCGATCATTGATTAGTATGACTTCCCAACGTTCCTGGTGTCTTGTGGAGTCCATTGCACGCCACACCGCCACCGTCATCAAGGTGAAAGTGGCTGCTACACACTATTAACTAGCTATCTCCAATTCAATTGCTCATGACTGTACAGTCGCATTAATGCTGTGGCATTATGCCCCATACAAACAGCAATGTTGCGTTACGAAAATACGCACGTCAGGCATTCGTCTTCGTTCAAATTCTATGCTTGTTTATATTGCACCTGTTTAGCACGGCGAGGCATAGGGAGTTGAGAAGAAAGGTTAACAGCCCGTTGACTCTAAACTGCTAATTGTCTCCACAACTCTCTATTTACACTCCTAACTTGAGGAATGCAAATCACTCTGCATTTTCAGTCACTTGCCTGTCATACTCTTATTTGTACTTCAACTTTCACATGAGTTTCAGCCTAGCTTCATGATGTCACAGTTTTCATAATCATGAGTGTGTGTACAGTCGAGTATGTGCCTTGCTCCATTGATCGATGAGGGTGTAGAGGTTCAAGCCTCATGCTCTCATGCTATTCGGGAAGAGAAATAAAGTTGATGAAGGAACCACGCCGTTTCCAGCTTTGCTCGTTGAGGAAGTCCTTGGATATAGGAAAAGCACCAAAATCTTATTGGTAGAGCCAGATGAGTTAAACAAGAGCAACTTAGCATGGGCCAAAGTACTACAGTGCCTCCTGTCATTACAGGGTTCAAGACTTTGTTTGGACAATTCATTCAGTAGGCTGGTTCATTAACCAGTACACCACTAAAAACCAAAAACCAAGCCCCATGGCGCAACAGCTCGGAAGGTCCATGGCCTATCAAGCGACCACTGCTCGTCTTGAAGGTCTGCAGATTACGAGGTGTCATGTGGTCGGCACGACGAATCCTCTCGGCTGTTATTCTTGAGATTCTAGGCTGTAACCGCTGTCTCATCGGCAGAGTCGAAACAGCCCTCAGACCCAGTTATAAATCCTTAACCTGGCCGGGAATCCAACCGGGGGCCTCCGAGTAAGAGTCGAGCACGCTACCGCTACACCGCGGGACGTCAGTGCACCACTATAGAACTTAAATGTACAGAACCGGTAATTCAGTATTACCATTATTCGATACAGTAAACTCGTGTACTAATCACGAGATGGTGCAGCTCATTGCTGGCACACCCCCAATGGAGGTGAGCTGCATACCACATACCAGCCTCCTGCTATTCTAAACTTTCTGGCAGTACCGGGAATGGAACGCGGGCCCCCAAGGACGGCAGCTAATAATACTAACTGTTACGCTACGGAGGCGGACAACCATTATTCGATAAGACAATAATAATAATAATTACTCGCACTAGACTCACAAAACTTAACCACCTACCTAACCTCCTCAACGTAAAATACACGTACGTGTGGGAGTGGATTTAGGATTATAGTGTATTTGGTGTCCGGACTGGAGGGAAGCGGTTGCGATGCATATGTTAGATATCACCCCGGCATTATTCTGAAGTAGGAGAGAGGAACTCATGGAAAACTGTTTCCCAATGAGAAAAGTTTATCTTCACGTTGATTAGATAATCATCTCCTAAACCAGCACAATCGGTTGGCACATAAGTGAGTGCGTTAAAGAACACTTTATTTAGCGTAAAATTCAAACGGTCAACCTCTTAGAAATGATAGTAACTGAAGGGATGTAAGACCTAAGGGATAATATTGACCCACGGGATCTCCAGTTTTATGTGGAGGCATAGCTTGTAAATTCTAAAATTCCACTTATATTGACCAGGATGTTAGCTGTGGCTGCCTTGGTGAGAAGCCAGTCAGCATGTCACTTAGATATCACGCCCGCCGCCCGCTATGATGACCGAGAATGAGCTTCTAACCCACTTCTCTCGTCAAGTGTATTACCTGAGGCTGTTCCAGTCTCCCAGAGCCGGGGGTCGAATGTAAACCTACCACCTCCGGAAGATGGAATGTAATAACGTGTCCTTGTTCCGAGGTAATGCAACTCTCTTTTAGACACACGCTCAATGGAGGTGAACTGCAAGAAAATTTTTAACCGTATTCAAGCCCCAACCAATCTTAAATTTCTGACAGTACTCGGAATCGAACTTGGCCTTCCGAGGACAGCAGCTAATAGCGCCATCCATTAGACTACGAAGGAGAACACTCCGAAATATAACCTAATTCAATAATACAGAGTGCACCTGCTTGATCTCGAAGAACTCAGGTTCTATTTTCGGCTCCATCAGAGATTTAAAATCTTGCATGAGTGTCGGAATGATGTGTCTTCAGTCTCTTTTTGAAAATAGAGTAGAAGTGAAGAGAATGTATTCATTGAACATCTATATAAATAAAATCATGACGACCGTGTGTCTGTACATTGACTATTTTGACGAAATTTTCATTCAGTTTTCCTTTTCAGGTGTAATAATTACCATCTCCATATTTTTTTTAGAGCTTTGGTGTCTGTTTGTCTGAGTTCTTATAACTTGAAAAATACTGGATATATTTCTACCAAACTTCATATTTAGAATCCACCTGTTCATGGGTAGGTTTTAGGGCCAACATTGTTTCTAAATCCCTGAACTTACTGGGAGTATATACGAAACCGAAGCAGTGATTTTGCACTCCCACAAAATATACACAACCAAAGTTAATGGAAATCTACCTGCCTTAATGAAAATCAATTTCTAAAACTTTTTTTATCATGTAATCATTTCGATACGAGGATTAATAAGGGAGATACCATTAACGGGCCGTTTTTCAGTCTAAGTTCGAGTGGACTATGTTTTAGATTTTTTGTCGATTTGTCTGTTCGTCCGTTTGTTGAGTTCTTCTAAATAGGAAATTATTCTACATATTTCTACCAAACTTTATATACGTACTTGGGTAGGTGGTCAATATTATTTCTGAATCCCGGATTGGTTTAGGGGTTTATAGGAAGTCGTAACAGTGATTTTATATTCCCACAAAATATAAATGACCAACCTTAATGGAAAACTACCAACCGTAAGGGATATCATCTAAAATTGTTTTTCTCATGTACAGTTTTCCGAGAGGAGGATAACAAGGAAGTTATCAATTATGGACTGTTTTACAGGCTGTCATATCATTTCAAGTTGGGTTAAATGGGTTAACTAAAGATCCATTTTATTCTTTTCGATAGAACAGGTGATAAGGGAGGTTATCGTCAAAGACTGGTTTCATGCGTCTTCAGTCACAATGCCACTTCCGAGTAGTATAAGTACATGGTTCGGCCGCCTCCTCCTCCTCCTCAGGCCCTCCGCAGAATCCTCCTGCACCCGCGGGAAATTTGAATTTTGGCGGGAGATTGAATTTTGGCGCGAGATTTGAATTAGTAAACAAAGCCACGTGCTTTTTGACAGCTGTCATCCGCCATCTTTAAACAACAACGCATCGCTAACCTCACTACTGCTACCTTGACGGCGCTAAACCTCAGTGCTGCCATCTTTACGGCACTAAACCTCACGGGCAGGAAGTTTAAATCTTAGCGCGAGATTTGAATTTGTAAACAAAGCCACGTGCTTTTTTGACAGCCACGTGCTTTTTGGACAGCTGTCATCCGCCATCTTGCATCGCTAACCTCAGTGCTGCTATATTGACGAGGCAAAACCTTACAGTTGCCAACTTAGGATCGTGGTGGCGTGAAATTTGAAAAATTCTACATGTTTTACAAAGCCACGTGCAGTTTTGACAGCTGTTATCCGCCATTTTGCATCGCTAACCTCAGTGCTGCTCTCTTTATGGCACTAAACCTTATCGTGGTGGTGGTGGTGAGTAATTTAAAATCCACGTGCTTTTTTGACAGCTGTCATCCACCATCTTGCATCGCTAACCTTAGTGCTGCCCTCTTTACGGCACTACCTTTGAAATGTGGTGGCGGCAATTTGAAAAATTCCACATACTCTTGTTTGGGAACAAACCCACGTGCTTTTTTGACAGCTGACAGCAGCCATCTTTAATCAACAGAGCGTCGTGCTGCCATCTTTATGGCACTAAACCTCATTCTTTGACATGTGGGGGTGGGTAATTTAAGTTCCATGTGCTTTTCTGACAGCTGTCATCCGCCATCTTTAATCAAGAGAGCACCGTGCTGCCATCTTCACGATACTGCGGGCAATTTGAAAAATTCCGTCACTTGACACCCGCCATCTTTAATTAACATAGCATCGTACTGCTATCTGTACGGCACTGCGGGCAATTTGAAAAATTTCACATGCTTTTCGACAGCTGTCATCCGCCATCTTGCATCGCAAACCTCAGTGCTGTTATCTTTACCTACTACCTTTGAAATGTGGTGGCGGATAATTTGAATAAATTCTACGTGCTTTACAAACCTACGTGCTTTCTGACAAGCGGCCATCTTTAATCAACAAGATTGTGGCTATACACAGGCTCTTATGGAGAAAGATAGCCCAGGGGCTACTGCACAAGATGGTGGCTATACGTAGGCTCTTATGGCCTCTTCCTCCTCCAAAGGGACACAGCTACCTTCCTCTTCCTTACCTGTATAGCAAAAGGAAAAAAGGGTACCACCTCCTAGCAAGTGGGCAA
The DNA here is from genome assembly GCF_040414725.1 of Anabrus simplex. Taxonomy (NCBI): domain Eukaryota; kingdom Metazoa; phylum Arthropoda; class Insecta; order Orthoptera; family Tettigoniidae; genus Anabrus; species Anabrus simplex. The sequence continues at coordinate 352,886,207 of NC_090269.1, read as the reverse complement.
AAAGAACACTTCCTCGTTATCTGTTCGGCAAAAGGGCTCCTTCTCTTCCTTATCTGTATAGCTAAAGAGCTCTTCCTTCTGGCAAAAGGGCTAATCACGAAAAAACATGTGTTTAGAACAAGTCAGGGGATACCATTGTTTTAAGAAGATCAGATCACAAAAAAGTGATTGAAACATAACAAGACTAGAATCGAACACTGTACTCGATACAAGATATGATCAGAACATTGTTTGATGTGTTTAGAAAACGATACACGATACAACATGCGTTCAGAACATATCAGGGGATACCTTTGTTCTAAGAAGATCAAATTACAAAAGAAGCATAACAGGACTAGAATCGAACACTGTACTCGATGTCGTTATCTTCAACATGCGTTCAGAACATTGATTGATGTGTTGAGAACACTAAATAAGTGATTAAGACTAGAATAGAACATTGTTCTCGATACAACATGTGTTTAGAACATGTCAGGGAATACCTTTGTTCTATGAAGATCAGATTACAAAAGAAACATAACAAGACTAGAATCGGACACAGTACTTGATGTCGTTAACTTCAACATGTAATCAGAACATTGTTTGATGTGTTCAGAACACGATACACGATACAACATGTGTTTAGAACATACCAGGGAATACCTTTGTTCCTAGACGGTCAGATTACAAAAGAAGTGATTGAAACATAACAAGACTAGAATCGAACACTGTACTTGATGTCGTTAACTTCAACATGTGGTCAGAACATTGATTGATGTGTTTAAAACACGATACTCGATACAACATGTGTTTAGAACATGTCAGGGAATACCTTTGTTCTATGAAGATCAGATTACAAAAGAAACATAACAACACTAGAATCGAACACTGTACTTGATGTCGTTAACTTCAACATGTGATCAGAACATTGATTGATGTGTTTAGAACACGATACTCGATACAACATGTGTTTAGAACATGTCAGGGAATACCTTTGTTCTATGAAGATCAGATTACAAAAGAAACATAACAACACTAGAATCGAACACTGTACTTGATGTCGTTAACTTCAACATGTGATCAGAACATTGATTGATGTGTTCATAACACGATACACGATACAAGATGTGTTTAGAACTTGTCAGGGAATACCTTTGTTCTAAGAAGATCAGATAACGAAAGAAGTGATTGAAACATAACAAGACTAGAATCGAACACTGTACTCGATCTCGTTAACTTCAACATGTGATCAAAACATTGAATGATGTGTTCAGAACACTAAATAAGTGATCAAGACTAGAGTAGAACACGATACAACATGTCAGGGGATACCTTTGTTCTAAGAGAAAAAATAATAAGACTAGAATTCTGAACAGCTTGCGTAAGATAGCGACTGTTATAACCTCCTTTTCCTTTTTCCTGCTCTGTCAAGGTATAGCTTTATCGAACATATAACGCGATTTTAAGCATAAGGCAGTGCACATATCGCTTAGCAACTCGCTTAGTAAACGATATAGCAAAAGTACAACTTCAATGATATGCCTAGTGTGAAAATCAAAAACTATAGAAACACACTGTGCACATATCGCGTAGCTAACTCGCTCAGTAACGATAATATGTATATAGCAAAAGTACAACTTCAACGATTTGCCTAGTGCGAAAATCAGAAACACTGTGCACATATCGCGTAGCTATCTCGCTCAGTAAACGGACAAATGTATACAGCAAAGTACAACTTCAATGATTTGCCTAGTACGAAAATAAAAAACTACGGAAACACACTTTGCACATATCAAGTAGCTAACTCGCTCAGTAAACGATAATATGTATATAGCAAAAGTACAACTTCAATGATTTACCTTGTCGTGTGCGAAAATCAAAAATTACAGAAAAACTATACTGCGTAGCCAACTCGCTCGGTCACACACACCGCACAGCTAACACGCTCAGTAATTGCAAATACATCACAACACGAATAATCGACCAGAACACTTATGCACGTTATGTGAAAATAAAAAGCCATGCTGCGTAGCCAATTCGCTCGGTTACACAGCTAACACACTTAGTAATTGAAAATACATCACAACACGGGTTATCGTCCAGAACACTGATATACGCATACACGTCACTCTTTTTCGAAACACACGGAGAAGAATGTTGCGGGAAACTACACCTAAGATACTTACATGTTAAAAAAAAGGAGGAGGAGAAAGAATAAATCATAAATGTTTTGTATGCATGCTGCCTCCTCCATGTCGTAAGACCAAATGGGAGGAGTACTGGGAGTTTCTGCTACCGCTTGCGAAAACGTGAACGGAAGTGACATGTTATCTCAGCAAAAATACACATGACCTTTTTCCTGCATACATGCAAGTCAGACACTTACAGAAATAAAATTATAGATACTGCGATTCAAATCCCTGTCCTAGCGTCAAGAAGGGCATCCGGCTATAAAACAGATCCTTATGTTTTTTTATGATTACATGTTGTCAAGAAGACTGACGATCGCGCAGGAAATGGCTAGGAGCAGCTAGCTACCCCCTAGCATTTGCTATCTTCAGGGCTGCCGACAGTAGGGGTTCGAACCCGCTATCTCCTGAATACTATATCATATTTATATGTTAGAAGTAACAGACATGATAGAAGTAACGAGAATGATTGCTGGTACAAGATGTTGATGGTCATTCATTTGTTGGATGGGGACGTTAAATCTTGTGCGGGCCCCTTGGTGATATTCGATAGGAGTAGGCTATGTGCCGGCATCGGGATTTACTAGGACATCCGGTTATAAAATCCGCTACGACAGATTTATCTTCACATCGCGTATACTGTAATTTAAAATCCTGGTTCTTGCATTAGGAACGGCATCCGGCTGTAAAACAGATTTTTGCGATTTAAAATCCCATTCCTTAGACCTTTCGTGTCAGGAAGGTTATCCGGCTGTAATACAACATGCTTTAACTATTCTTGTGCAGCAACTGTAAGAACGTATTTTTTTAGACCTGAACTCTGAGTCAAACATAACGGGAGAAGTAAGCATGTAGAATAAATCATATGTAGTCTGCTCCTTGCTAGTGCTTGTAAACGGAAGTAACTTAAGAAACTAGATACTGCGATTTAAAATCCCAGCCCTTGCGTTAAGAAGGGCATCCGGCCGTAAAACAGATTCTTGCGATTTAAAACCCCGATCCTTAGACTTTTAGCGTTAAGAAGGGCATCCGGCCGTAAAACAGATTCCTGCAATTTAAAATCCCGGTTCTTGGGTCAAGAAGGGCATCCGGCTGTAAAACAACAACAACATGCTTTAACTCTCTGCTCCTTGCTACTGCTGTTTTTCGTAAAGTAAGACATTAGATACTGCGATTTAAAATCCTAGTCCTGGCGTTAAAAAGGGCATCCACCTGCAAAACAGATTCTTGCGTTCTCTTAACAAAGCTATTTTTAATTCTTACAAAATCCCAGTTCTTATACTTTTGGCGTCAGGAAGAGCATCCGGCTATAAAACAGATTCTCGCGGTTTAAAACCCCGATCCTTAGACTTTTAGCGTTAAAAAGGGCATCCGGCTGTAAAACAAATTTTTGCTGAGCAGGAAAAGTAGAAAGGAAGCAGCCGTGACATTAATAAAGGTACAGCCCCAGCATTTGCCTGGTGTAAAATTAGCAGAGCTGACAACAGTGTAGTTCGAACCCCGCTACTTCGCACTGTATAACGCCGTGGATCGTGATTTATGTTAGACGTACACTGCTTGCAAATCCCGGTCCTGTTATTTGTTGGCGTCAGGAAGGGCAACTAGTCGTAAAACAGAATCTTGCTATTTAAAATCTTAGTTGTTGCGTCAAGAAGGGCATCCGACTGTAAAACAGATTCTTGTGATTTAGAATCCTAGTTTAGGAGTGGCAAACAGCCGTAAAAGAGATTCTTGCAATTTAAAATCCTAGTTCTTGCGTTAAAAAGTGCATTCGGCTGTAAAACGGATTCTTAGGCCTAGGAGCAGTAAGCAGCTAGCCGCTCTTTAGTATTTACGGTGTAGTTCGGACGTTATGCCTTGGGGGTAAGTTATGTGCCGGCACTAGGTTTGAAATGAGCAGACTCTGGAGTTCCGGCACTGGGTTACGTCTCGAGTTGTTAACATACCCTAGCCCTTTCCTGTATCATCTTCGCCATAAGTCCTATCTCTGTCGGTGCGACGTAAAGCAAATTACATTCAGTTACAGGTGGTTTACACTGTATATGTATGATATAAAACGCACAAAACTGTGTACCGTAATACAGACATGAAAACAAACAAAACTAATACATTAACACTGGAAAACTGTTTATAACAATTGTAGATACAGGCAGTGTTACAAGAGCAATTAGCGTTATCATAATGTTAAGATATGATATTGAGGACTTAAACGATTCGTGACTTTAAAGAAACTGCTATGTACTTTTTATATAATCTGCAAATTTACAGGCGAATATAAATATAAAAGGAAAACAAACCATGAAATAAGTATAAAAATAGTGGATGTAGAGTATACACGTATAGATTACTGTATACCTGTAGAAATAGTGCTTTAACTGAACTCAAGGTGCCTAGTATAGTGCGACCATTACTTTAACTGTGTGCCTTCTTCAATCATTTTACATAATAATTGAAACTAACAGGAAAGTCTAAATCAAGATCGGGAAATTTATGAACTATGATGTAGTGCACATTCTAAACTGTGGTGAGCTTCTATAAAATACCGTTTTAGAAATAGGAAGAAATAAGAGTTGTCTGTGTCTTAAACTTCCTTTCCAGGTATTGAACGAGACTTTTTGTAGAAAGTAATTGTTATCTACCATATTATTGATAACTCTATGGTGGTGTATTTGATCATTTATTACACGTCTGTTTAATAATGAAGTGAATTTGAATCTTTCAGGAGATATTTATTGTGAATTATGCCTCTAGGGACAAACCTGTTGTATTTTTTAAAGTACAGATAACGTACGGAACGTTTCTGCACATTCTCCACATGGTTTTGATAAGACTTACAAAGGGGGGACCAAATTACCGACGCGTACTCAAGTCTGGAACTCACCAGCATATTAAACAAAAGTTTGAGGGCTTGGATATTATCCAGGTTTTTTCGTGTGTCGGATTAAGAAGCCCAGTTTTTTGTAGGCATCATTAATTGTCATAAATGTGTGAGTTAAACGACAAGTTGTTTATGATGCGTACTCATAGATCGTTAATTGAATAAACCTGCGTCAGTATTTCATTGTTGATAGAGTACACGTGTTCTGCAGCGGATTCTCCGTGTGTAATTTTTAAGAAGCGACATTTCTTTATATTGAAATATAAATAATTTTCTATACTCCATTCGTATAATTGATTTAAGTCGCTTTGTAGTTTGTCTATGTCTCCAACACATTTTATTTCGTTACAAATCTTTACTTCTTCTTAATATTATTATTATAATTTTTCTACCGCTTTTCCCACACGTGTAGGGTTGCGGGTGCGAACTGTGTCACATGTGGAGTTTGGCCCTTTTTACGGCCAGATGCTCTTCCTGACGCCAACCCTATATGGAGGGATTTAATCACTATTGCGTGTTTCTGTGGTAGTTGGTAGTGTAGTGTGTTGTCTGAATATGAAGAGGAAAGTGTTGGGACAAACACAAACACACAGTCTCCGGGCCAGAAGAGTTAATCAGAGGCAATTAAAATCCCCGACCCGGCCAGGAATCGAACCGGAGACCCTTCTGAACTGAAGGCAGCAACGCTGACCAATCATCAAATGTGTCGGACTTATAAAGCTATACATCATCCGCATATAAAAGATAACAATAATAATATTTATTATTGTTGTTGTTGTTATAGGTCTCTGTGCGGATCGGTGTTAGAATGTTGGCCACCGAATCCCAAGGTTGCGGGTTCGAACCCGACAGAAGTTGTCGGATTTTTGAAGGGTTGGCCTGGGTTTGATTCGCGGCTCAAATTTTTCTTTCTTTACGGCGACTGTAGAACAACTGGCGGATTTGTCATGGTTCAGATTTTCTTCCTCTCCTCCCAGAACCTACTCCTCTCTCTCCTTTTCTCCCGCTCTTCCGCTGATATTTTCAGTATCCTTCTCTCTTGTCTCCCCTCACTGGCGTTTCTCTACTCTGTTCCTGTACCTTTCTCTATCATTGAGCCCTGACATATTGGTGGGTGTATATTTATTTCTCCAGTTCTCTGTCCCTTTCACTGTGATCCTCATCTAATCCAGTCCTTCCGGAATTGGATAACCTACTTAGTTCCCCTCTTTCCTCTCGTCCTACCTGTTGTCTCGCATACTCTTCTATAAGTTCATTCCACGTAAAGAAAACAGTCTTGCTCTTATGGACCAGAAGGAGTGAACACACCCCCTCTTAGACACCCATAATTCCTCGTGACTAAGGAATATTATACTGTATTGTGATGTATTGTGAAAGACAGATAAAGAGGATGAGGCATTTTTGCCCGTGAGTTATTAAAATAACCACATAACATTTTATTTTTCATCATCATCATCATCTGTTTACCCTCCAGGTTCGGCTTTTCCCTCGGACTCAGCGAGGGATCCCACCTCTACCGCCTCAAGGGCAGTGTCCTGGAGCTTCAGACTCTTCGTCGGGGATACAACTGGGGAGAATGACCAGTACCTCGCCCAGGCGGCCTCACCTGCTATGCTGAACAGGGTCCTTTTTGGAGGGATGGGAATATTGGAAGGGATAGACAAGGAAGAGGGAAGGAAGCGGCCGTGGCCTTAAGTTAGGTACCATCCCGGCATTCGCCTGGAGGAGAAGTGGGGAAACCACGGAAAACCACTTCGAGGATGGCTGAGGAGGGAATCGAACCCACCCTACTCAGTTGACCTCCGGAGGCTGAGTGGACCCCGTTCCAGCCCTCAAATTTTTGTGGCAGAGCCGGGAATCGAACCCGGACCTCCGGGGGTGGCAGCTAATCACTCTAACCACTACACCACAGAGGCGGACACATTTTATTTTTAATAAATACAATTGTAGGGAGGACGCACAATGGCGGGAACAGCCATCGCTTCGTTGCCTTCCCTCATTTTCCTTCTTCTGTGTTGCTCTGGTACAAGCCTCGTGTAGTCCCTCACTCTGTGAACCGCCGGCAGCTCACTTCTGTAGTGAAGTCATCTACGGTATTTAATTGTTGCGTGTGTGTTTTAGGCTTTAAATCAGTGCGTAATTATCTTGCATTGAGTGAGAGTTATGCGATCAGCCTACCTGTGTGGTTTCTTTCTTTAATAATGTGATATTTTGTAGTCATGTACAGTATATAATTGTTGCTTCTGTTTTCTAGCTTTCCTTGCCTAGAGAAATTTATTAAATGCAATGAAATGCATCCCTCACCCCTCGAGCTCATACAAATTATTCGTCCATTTTCTCCCCAATTTGCATTACACTTCAATGTTGAGGTTTGTTTGTGTGCCGTAGTTTACCTCTGATTCTGTACAAACCAAAAATAGCCCCTGTAAACCCCCCGTCCTCTTTAGTTCATACAATAATTTGTAGCTTAGCTTTTTCCGCTTTTTGCCTTAAACTGAAATACTGAATTTCACACAATTTATATGCCGCCGTTTTCCCATGATGGTATTGAGCAGAGCCATTCGATATGGCAACCCTGTTGTCATAAGAGCAATACTGTTTTCTTACCATCGAATGAAATGAGCTATAGTCATTCTCTCCATGTCCATCCTGATCACATGTCCAGCAAATCTTGCTCTTTTGAGTCTTATTTCTTCTAAGACCGTCCTCATGTTGTTCGTTTCCATTTTTCAGCTACTCATTTTGGTACCAGTACCTTCCTCAGGATTTTTCTCTCCACTTTCTCCAGCACCATGTTCCTCCCTCTTGCCTTGTACTGCCTGAGCTTTGCGTCCATTGATGTGTTTCCTTTACTGCACACTTCTCTGGTCTCAAGGTACGTAGTCTTCATGTTTTTCACCCTCCATTTTATCCCCTCGCCTGTGACAGCCGAACAAGTGGCCGTGCGGTTAGCGTCGCGCAGCTGTGAGCCTCGAATCCACAGTCGCCGGGCTGAGTGGCTGAGGCGGTTGAGGCACTGGCCTTCTGACCCCAACTTGGCAGGTTCGATCCTGGTTCAGTTCGGTCCTACTTGAAGGTGTTGAAATACGTCAGCCTCGTGGCGGTAGATTTACTGGCACGTAGAAGAACTGTGGGACGAAATCCCGGCACCTCTGCGTTTCCGAAAATCGAAAACTGTAGTTAGTGGGACGTAAAGCCAATAACTTTAATTATTACTGAACCCCACTGTCGGCAGCCCTGAACATGGTTTTCCGCGGTTTCCCATTTTCACACCAGACAAATGCTGGGGTTGTACCTTAATTAACGCCACGGTCGATTCCATCCCTCTCCTAAACCCATTCCTATCCCATCGTCGCCATAAGACCTATCTGTGTCAGTGTGACTTAGAGCAAATTTTAAAAAAGAAAAAAAATTAAAAAATGTAGTAGTGCGTTGGCCTTGCCGTCTAGAACTAGGGTACGTGCCTCATACCCGCGAGCCTCCTGTTCTATTCCCGGCGAGGTGACATATTTTTATCATTATCTGAGGCCTGGTTCTTGGCGAATTCAGCCTACGTCAGAAAAATCGAGGAGCTATTTCGTGTAGACTGTCAAGAATAACGACCCAGAGGATTCTTCACGCTAACACGCGTAATGTGCAGTCTTCGGACTGAGCAGTGGTCGCTTGATGGACTAACACCCACCAGAGCTGCAGCGCCAAGGTTTGGTTTCTGTTCGAAGGAATGAAACAGCGTACATTCAACATGAGTTAACACAATCGAGTAGAAAGGTGGAGTAAATAAGTGCTCTCGGCAGTCATAGGAGTGGCGTCCTCCTTCAAGTCGGAGCAGATACTGGGAGTGGGTCTAATGAATAGGTTACCACCGTTACCTTCCCAGTCCTAGCCTCAGGCAGTTACAAATATAGACTACACAGCGACACACATTCAAGGTTCTATCTAAACTAGCACTTGTATGCTTAGATACACTCATGAAATTGGCGAAACCCAACTCACTTAAGTTGAAGTGGGTGTCGGGAAATTAATTTGCTTTACGTCGCATGGACACAAATAGGTCTTATGGCGACGATGGGATAGGAAAGCCCAAGGGGTGGAAAGGAAGTGGCCCTGGCCTTAATTAAGGTACAGCTTGACGTGAAAATGGGAAACCACGGAAAACCGTCTTCAGGGCTGCCTAGGGTTACCACATTTTGTTTACCACGAACCGGGACACTTTGGATTCTCAAATATAATGACAAATTTTATTAATCACCATCATTACATTATCATCAGTTGAAATATTTAAATTTAAATAAACACTCCAACTCAACTAATACGGTACCAAAGATTATCACCTAGTACCAGTTACGGGATGATAAACAAACTTCGTAACAAAGTCGTGGTTCTCACATATCACTGAATCATAGTTCGCACGTGCAGGACTACATTTCACGTCAAACAGTTGCGAAATTAGTTTCGAACTACAGTGAACTGATTTGGAACTGAAATCATGAGAGGCTATGTGGTAAACAAAAGTTGCTTCTTTAGCAAACATTGCAAGTTCTTTGTTCTGAGGAACTGTGCTCTTGAAATACGAGGTGATATTCGAATTAGGTGAAGCCTCCGTGGCTCAGACGGCAGCGCGTCGGCCTCTCACCACTGGATACCGTGGTTCAAATCCCGGTCACTCCATGTGAGATTTGTGCTGGACAAAGCGGAGGGGGGACAGGTTTTTCTCCGGGTACTCCGGTTTTCCCTGTCATCTTTCATTCCAGCAACACTCTCCATTCTCATTTCATAGCATCTATCACTCATTAATAAATCACTTTGGGAGTGGCGACCCCATTGTACTAATAGCCTATATCTGTTTCATTCATTCCATCCCTGACCCGGTCAATGACTGGAAAACAGGTTGTAGGTTTTCATTTTTCATTTTCATTCGAATTAGATGCTTCTGATACCGGTACAGCAGATTTGTGCTTCGCATTCCACACATGGTCTACGATATCAGCTCGACCTCCATGTGCCACAAAATAAACACTGCCACATTGTGAACGAGTAACTCTGCTTTCTTAATTACACAGTGTTTTCAGAAACGAATATTCTTTCCGATGTTCATCTGTAAATTTACAACTCCGTTTCGGCATTTTGGAAATAAAGTAGGAACACTAGCGTAAGAGAAAGACAACATTCGCCAAACAACCGAGGAAACAATAACCAAGTGGCGGGTTACTTGCGTCATTATATTGATTATGTTTTCCCTTAGCTAAATGACGTATATTGAACCCTTGAACTTACTGTTCCATCGTTGGTGATCTGCCTCGGCTGCTTCGGTAGAGCAATATCGTACTCCATGATCTTGGGGTCGTTACGAGTTTTTTCCTCTCACTTCATCGACAAAGCAATAGGGTTCAGAGGAGAACATAACTACTTCAAATGAGGAGCAAAAATGTGTTTACTAAAATATTTATTCAGTGTAAATCACGATAATTTGTTTATTAAATGGGCAAGGAAAGTCAGTTAAAATTTTCAAAACATGTTATAACGCAGTCACAATGCATAATGTGAGTGGTAAATCTATATATATATATAAAAGTCATTGTATGTATGTGGGTGGGTGGGTGGGTGGGTGGGTTTGTACCACATCTCCTCCCAAACCATTGGAGCGATTTCAACCAAATTTGATACACTTATGACTTGGTATCAGGAGACAAACCGCGTAGTGGTAAGACATCCCAAACACCCCTGGGGACGGGGGGGGGCGAGGGGGGTCATATATAAAAATAAATGAAAATAGTGTCGAATCTATACTTTTCGGGGTCGCTGAGATGAATGACACTGAGTGACACTCCAATTTCTTAAAAGTCCAAGTTCAGCCCCCCTTTGTGGTGGGGGCGAGGGGGGAGTGATATATACAAATAATCGAAAATAATGTCGAATACATAGTTTTCGGGGTCGCCAAAGTGAATAGCGACACTCCGGATTTTCAGTATCAGGAGACAAACCACGTGGGGGTAAGACACGCCAGGAACCCTTAGGGGCGGGGGGGCGAGGGGGTCATAAATAAAAATAAACGAAAATAGTGTCGAATCCATACTTTTCGGGGTCGCTGAGATGAATAGTGACACTCCGATATTTTTAAAAGTTCCAAGTTCAGCCCCCTTTGGGGTGGGGGCGAGGGGGGAGTGATATATACAAATAATCGAAAATAGTGTCAAATACATAGTTTTCGGGGTCGCCAAAGTGAATAGCGATACTCCGGATTTTTGGTATCAGGAGACAAACCACGTGGGGGTAAGACACCCCAGGAAACCTTAGCGGCGGGGGGGGGGCGAGGGGGTCATATATAAAAATAAATGAAAATAGTGTCGAATCCATACATTTCGGGGTCGCTGAGATGAATAGTGACACTCCAATTTTTTTAAAGTCCAAGTTCAGCCCCTTTGGGGTGGGGGCGAGGGGGGAGTGATATATATAAATAATCGAAAATAATGTCGAATACATAGTTTTCGGGGCCGCCAAAGTGAATAGCGACACTCCGTATTTTTGGTATCAGGAGACAAACCGCGTGGGGGTAAGACATCCCAAACACCCCTGGGGGCGGGGGGGCGGGGGCGGCGAGGGGGCTCATATATAAAAATAAATGAAAATAGTGTCGAATCCATACTTTTCGGGGTCGCTGAGATGAATAGTGACACTTCAATTTTTTTTAAAGTCCAAGTTCAGCCCCTTTGGGGTGGGGGCGAGGGGGGAGTGATATATACAAATAATCGAAAATAATGTCGAATACATAGTTTTCGGGGTCGCCAAAGTGAATAGCGACACTCAGGATTTTCAGTATCAGGAGACAAACCACGTGGGGGTAAGACACACCAGGAACCCTTAGCGGCGGGGGGCGAGGGGGGTCATATAAAAAATAAATGAAAATAGTGTCGAATCCATACTTTTCGGGGTCGCTGAGATGAATAGTGCCACTCCAATTTTTTTTAAAGTCCAAGTTCAGCCCCTTTGGGGTGGGGGCGAGGGGGGAGCGATATATATAAATAATCGGAAATAGTGTCGAATACATAGTTTTCCGGGTCGCCAAAGTGAATAGCGACATTCCGGATTTTCAGTATCAGGAGACAAACCACGTGAGGGTAAGACACGCCAGGAACCCTTATGGGCGGGGGGCGAGGGGGTCATAAATAAAAATAAACGAAAATAGTGTCGAATCCACACTTTTCGGGGTCGCTGAGATGAATAGTGACACTCCGATTTTTTTAAAAGTCCAAGTTCAGCCCCCTTTTAGGGTAGGGGCGAGGGGGGAGTGATATATACAAATAATCGAAAATAGTGTCAAATACATACTTTTCGGGGTCGCCAAACTGAATAGCGACGCTCCGGAATTTTGGTATCAGGAGACAATCCACGTGGGGGTAAGACACCCCAGGAACCCTTAGGGGCGGGGGGTGAGGGGGGTCATATATAAAAATACGAAAATAGTGTCGAATCCATACTTTTCGGGGTCGCTGAGATGAATAGTTCTACTCCGAATTTTTAAAAGTCCAAGTTCAGCCCCCTTTGTGGTGGGGGCGAGGGGGGGAGTGATACATACACATAATCGAAAATAGTGTCGAGTCCATACTTTTCGTGGTCGCTTAGGTGAATAGTGACAACCCGGGAATTTTTAAATTCCAAGTTCAGCCCCCTTTAGGGTGGGGGACAAGGGGGAGTGATGTATACAAATAATCGAAAAGAATGTCAAGTACTCTTCGGGGCCGCTGAGATGAATACTGACACTCCGGATTTTTACTATCAGGAGACAAACCACGTGGGGGTAGGGCACCCCTGGAACCCATAGGGGCGGGGGGCGAAGGGGTGCGATATAAAAATCATCGAAAGTAATGTCGAATGCATCCTTTTGGGGTCGGTTAGATGAATAGTGACACCCCGGGATTTTTTAAAGTCCAAGTTCATCTCCCTTTGGGGCGGGGAGCAAGGGGGGCGAGATATAAAAATAATAGTATTTAGTTTCAAATATACAGTTTTCGGGGTCGCCGAGGTGAATAGTAACACTCCGGAATTTTAATATCGGGAGACAAACCACGTGGGAATAAGACACCCCCAGGAACCATTAGGGGTGGGGGCGGGGGGCTTGAGATATGAAAATCATCAAAGTAGTGTGGAATACATACTTTTTGGGGTTGCTGAGATGAATAGTGACACTCCAATTTTTTAATGTCCAAGTTCAGACCCTTTGGCGTTGGGGCGAGGGGGAAGTGATATATACATGTAATCGAAAATTGTGTCGAATACGTAGTTTTCGGGGTCGCCAAAGTGAATAGCGACACTCCGGATTTTTAGTATCAGGAGACAAACCACGTGGGGATAAGACACCCCAGGAACCATTAGGGGCAAGGGGGGGCATATATAAAAATAAACGAAAATAGAGTCGAAGCCATACTTTTCAGGGTCGCTTAGATGAACAGTGACATCCCGGGAAATTCTTAATTTTAAGTTCAGCCCCCTTTAGGGTGGGGGGCAAGGGGGGTGATATATAAAAATAATCGTAATTAGTGTCGAATCCACAGTTTTTAGGGTCGCTGAGGTGAATAGTGGCACTCTGGACTTTTAAAGTCCAAATTAAGGCCCCTTTTGTAGTGAGTGGTTAGGAAGGGAGTTAGATATAAAATAATCGAAAATAATGTCACATCCATGGTTTTAGGTGTCGATTAAATGAGGAGTGACACTCCGGTTGTCGTTTAAGTCCAAGTTGATCCCCAATTGCCAGGCGGGTGAGAAGGAGTCAAGAACAGAAAATATCCAAATGACCGAGATTAAGGATGTTTTTGTACGTTCCAGTATAACTGTCAGCAGAACTTAATGCAAATATTACCTAATATCTGAAAAAAATACTAAGGGGGAAAGACACCCCTTGAAGCCTTAGATAAGGGTACGAAATGTAATTAAGACTGAAAATGCCCGATATTAGTGTTGAATCCATACGTTTCGGGACTACGGGAACAATTTCAAACAAACTTGGTCACTTATGACTTATTATCAGGAGACAAAGTGCGTGGAGGTATGACAACCCTAGCACACCTACGACGGGATGAGATGTAGAAATAATCGAAAATAGTGTCGAATCCATTCTTTTCGGGGCCGCTGAGATGAATAGTAACGCTCCAATTATTTTAGAAGTCAAAATTCTGCCTCCTTTCGCATAGCGGTGAGAAAAAGTGAAAAACAAAATTTCGAAAATGACCGAGAGAATGGACGCATGTGTGTATACTGGACCTACTGTCTGGAGAAATATACCCTAGGGGTAAGAGTCTCCTAGCCTCTAAAGTAGGGGCGAAATGTAAATATTAACCAAAATGACCGAAATTTGTGTCTAATCCATAGTTTTCGGGGTCGCTGAGATGAACTGTAACACTCTGGATGCCGTTTAAGATAAAGCACAGTCCTACTCGGCAGGCGGATGAGAACTGGCAAAAAATTGAAAACGTCCAAAGGGACAGAGTTTAAGGATGTGTGTATGTTTTAGCATATCTCTCAATCAAATTTGGTATACACATGACTTAATATATAGAAAACATTACTGTGGAGGTCAGATACACCTAGCCCCCGCTGGTGTTGGGGAATGAGAGGGGCTGACGTGCAAAAATAAGGAAAATAACCAATATTAATGTCGAAATCCATTGTTTATGTGTCGCTGATACGACCTGTGACGCTGTGGATAGCGTTTAAGTCCACGTTCAACCTCCATCGAGGCAGGAGCTGAGAAGGGCTTAAAAGTAAATAGTATAAAATGACCGAGATTAGTGTTTACTCGATAATTATAATCTAAAACTTGAAGTCAGATACATCTAAATAACTATAAAACTACATGATAAGTCGTAAAATCAACATCTCAAAAAGAATTCTGTAAGCATTCACTTCACACTCAACTAACTGGTAATACAAATATTAAAAGTAAACATTCAAAAACTATCCGGGCAACGCCGGGTACTACAGCTAGTATATATTAAAATTTATTACTATTGCTCTTCCAAAGAATTAAAATGCAATGTAAAATTTGTGACAGCAAAAACCAGGAAAAGAATAGAAAACATGAAAATCGGACACCATTGATCCAAACGATAACTGAGAGTTAACCCACACGATCTGTGAAAAAACTGACCTTCAACAAGTACAGTTCCAGATTTACATTTAATTAAGGTTATTCACCAGTCGACTATCCTATCGGATATCGGAACATCCCCCAAACGGTTCCTTAATCGAAGCAAATCGACTATCAGTTGCTTTGGTTGAGAAATATTACTTGAAAGGTGTTCATTACAAATTAACAGCAATTGTCACAATCAAAATTAAAATTCCACCATATATTGTCCTCTTGTGACACCTTTAAGTTACAGAGGAATCCTAATGCTGAAACATTCATCAGCCCAAAGAGATGTTCAGAAGGAACCAACAACACTTGATCCGATGGGATCTTATGTTACATCGTTCTGAAGGAACTAAACTGCGAAATGCAGGGAAACGTTAATTCATTATGCATTTAGAAGAAACGCCAAACACTGAAGTGAAAGAAAAGTGATAAATCACTTGAAAATGTTCTTACTAAACCAACTTTCAAATATGGCAGAGCAGAGCAATTACAAACAGTACAAAGATTAGACTAGTTGATTCTCTTGTGTTCTCTGTCTTCCTTTATGGTTCCGAGATCTGGACCCTCACGGCAAGAGATAAGTACCGTATCGACGCCTTTCAGATGTGGTGTTGGAGAAGGATGCTCCGTGTACCTTGGACGGAAAGAAGAACTAATGCATCTATTATTCAAAAACTGAATATCTCCGAACGTTTCTCCTCTCGCGTCATAAAGAGAATCGTCCAATTCTTCGGACATATTGTAAGACCTGATAGTGAAAATATGGAGAAATGTATCATGGAAGGCAAAGTTTTCGGCAGAAGACCACGAGGAAGGACATCGAGTAGGTGGATTGATCAAGTTCTGTGTACCACCGGTCTGACTCTTCAGCAGGCTTTAAGAGAAGCTGAACATCGTCAAAGTTGGCGCCGCTTAATCCAGAATATTGTGTGAAGTCAAATGGGGTCACGACGCTCAGCATTGAGTTACACGATTTATGATGATGAAGCCAACTTTCAGATTATGAAACTGTTACGTCGTTAAATTCGTTAAAATACAAGTCCACAGCATAAAGCTAAAAAAAGGAAGTCTTTCCAATTCTCTATAACTACGACTACAATTACAAATCTGTCTACCTACACTTGTCCCATTAAACCGAACTACAAGTGATCGGTAGTTCAACGTCTCACATAAATTTTGTGAAAAACGAAAAATGAAAAGAGAACATATTAACAGTTGACGAATCGAAACCGCATTCGTTGTGTAATATCCTACAAAAAATGAACTAAGTGTCAACACACGGCACTGTCATAATATACCGGACACCCGGACAATAAACCTTAAAGCAAAGAAAAAATTCACAGAAAACGAAAGTTTATCGAACTTGAACGCCCGCGGCTAAGCAGTAGGGATCATTCTCCATTAGCCAGGTTTCTACGTGGGACAACCCTTACATTCACGCCGCTACTGATGCAACGCTATTATGGGAGCACCTTCCGGCTAGTAAGAATTATGCCGAAACATGGCCTAAATCTTCCACACTCTATCCACTACTGCAAATACTAACATCGTTGAAGTTGATTCGCAAAAATGCCTAACCTATGACTTGGTATGTACATACGGCGTCCTAATCCTGTCGTTGAGTCGACGTTATTGTGTCTACTCATCCTTATTGATAATTATAATACACGCAGCATCATAAATCTTTGGTTGAGCCAACGTTCTGGTATCTACACATCATTCATACTGCCAGGCGAAATCGAAACACAATGTCTGGATATTTAAATCTGATCCTCGTTGAAACTCTAATACATGGAGTGAAATTCGCTACAAAGAAATGAACTCGAATCTGGAAATATTACTGTGTCTATTTCCGGCGATAAAGCGTGAAATCGGAATTAAACAACGTGTTCGAATAGTTTAATCTACTCATTACAATTTAAACACATGCGGTGAAGTTCGCTAAAAATAAACTCAAACCTCGTTTGGCATTACGTAATATCACTGCAAACAATCATCATATCCATCACGATATTCACGACATAACTCGAGTGTGAGGTTCCAACTGACCTGCCATGTCACCACTCCAAATATGAATCGTGCTGAACTGTCCAGTGAAGTGACTTCTCATCAACCTACGCAAGCTAAACTCTCATTCTAATAAAATTCATTTTCGCACCCGCAAGGTTTCCAGTCAGTCAGCGATATTTCGTCTCGTAAAGATAAGAATAGAATTCAACACCGGCATACCATAATTAAGTAATATCTTGAGCGTGTGTCAGAATGTACTTTGTTCGTGAGGTCGGCTATCACAAAATGCACTTCGCTGGTAGCAAATAGAATCGTCACCTAGACTTAACTACTATTACCTACGGTCTTACATAAAATAATAATCATGAGAAAACATCAACTTGTACTTAAAATAGGCGTTTACAACGCACCCACTTGAATTTGACAATCCTTACATTCTTCAATCGTTCTGGATTGCTACAGGACAGCGTCCCTCTTACACAGCCTGTCTCAGAAATATTACACTTCAACCTATACACCATGTTACAAAAATTCCTCTCCATCGAACTACAGGGCCTCTTATTCTCGGTGTCCTCGGCATCACTCATAACTTACTCTGCCTTTAACATCTTCCTAATTATTCTCCTAATATTTCATATCATTTCTTTTCCATTACAATCCATTTTCTTCCTGCTTGAAACTTTTTAAACACAAGTGATCCCATGAACAGACAACTTTATATACTGGGCGAGTTGGTCGTGCGGTTAGGGGCGCACAGCTGTGATCTCACGTCCTAAAGATAGTGGATTCGGACCCCGCTGTCGGCAGCCCTGAAAATGGTTTTTCGTGGTTTCCCATTTTCACACCAAGCAAATGCTGGAGCTGTACCTTAATTAAGGCCACGATCGCTTCCTTCCCACTCCTAGCCCTTTCCTATCCCATCGTCGCCATAAGACCTATCTGTGTCGGTGCGACGTAAAACAGCTTGCAAAAAAACCTTTATAATGATTTAACAATTCTTGAAATGTTTCCGGACCTCAGGAGCGACATAACATGCCGTGATGTTCTGTATCAACAAATACACGGTGTCACAAAATTTAAATTTCCCAAACTGCCAACTTCATCATACTTCAATTGATTTCAATATAAACAAAAATCTCACTTACCTAACTGCTGAACGCATTATTATTATCATCTCAATTTTATCCTGACATTATTATTATTATTATTATTATTATTATTATTATTATTATTATTGGATACGTTGTTATTTGACTTTATCACACTCATAGCGGTTATTTTATTGTTTTCATTATTGTAACTTTTGCCTGCCTGAACATTATTTCATTGATTTTCATTGCAATATTTAACTTCACTGTTATTTCATAAAGAAATTTTAAACACAGTTTAACGTCTCTCACACTGACATAAATAACAGGCAATTCGCCTCCACAATGGAATAAAGACAAGACACAGCATCGTCATCACAACATATTTAACTTTACACCCCCACGGCACTTGACACCCTTGTAAGGGCTTTGGCCTGCCAGGCAACCGCTGCTCATCCCGAAGGCCTGCAGATTACGAGGGGTTGTCTGGTGGGCACGACGCATCCTCTCGGCCATTATTCTGGGTTTTCGAGACCTGGATTTAACTTTACACATGCCACATATACAACGCGATGTTATGATAAATTAATTAATTAATTAATTAATTTAAAGGAACAAACATTTACATCTCTAACTACAAAACATAATATTTAAATTAGATAGACCTGTAATTGTGCCGCTTGGCGTGGCATTATCTTGGCTTCATCTGGCGCCAACCACCTCTGGACTTAGCCCCTCATAATTGCAGGACACATTCTTCACTTAAATACTACCTTATAAATTCACTGATTCTGCACTCGTCTTGAAGCAACACACAATGATTTCGTTTACGAAACTGAACAATAAATTTTATTCTGTAGACATATACAACAATTTTTTTTTCTTTGCTAGGGGCTTTACGTCGCACCGACACAGATAGGTCTTATGGCGACGATGGGATAGGAAAGGCCTAGGAGTTGGAAGGAAGCGGCCGTGGCCTTAATTAAGGTACAGCCCCAGCATTTGCCTGGTGTGAAAATGGGAAACCACGGAAAACCATTTTCAGGGCTGTCGATAGTGGGATTCGAACCTACTATCTCCCGGATGCAAGCTCACAGCCGCGCACCTCTACGCGCACGGCCAACTCGCCCGGTATATATACAACAATTAAACCACCCAACCTTGTGTCGAGAATTCAACTGACGCAGTTTGTGGAAATTTCCAACTCCTTCCTCTCCAGGTGTCCCACAGATGTGACCGTGAGATCAAAAGCTTATCTCTGCCAGACTACAACAGTCCTCCCTTACCGATTGTCAAAATAACCTTGTCCGCAATAATTTACAAGAGCTATCTATGAAAATAATAATAATAGTAATCATATTGTCTTAGCTACTGATCCCCCTGTGGGTCAGGGGGTTAGAATAACATCAACGGTATTCCATACCTCTCGCAAGAGGCGACTAAAAGGGGCCCAAGGGGCTTTTAACTCGGGGGCATCGTTTGGTAACCACGGGGCCCTTAGTTGAATTCTGGCATCACTTCCATTTACTAGTGCTGGATCCTCACATTAACTTATCTTATCCTACCTCTCCTGGTCAACTCATGTTCTTCTCCAAAAGTGTTCTGTTGGTGGACTTCATGGAGCAGGAACCTGTCCAGACGGACATTGCCTCACTGGCGGCAGACTTCTTTGCAGAAGGCATCGGTAAGCTAGTGTCACGATACGACAAATGACTAAATCGTTTTGACGATTATGTGGAGGAACAAGTATGAAACCACTAAACCTTTAGTGATAAAATCATTTTGTTATGTCAATGAGTCTTTTTGTTACAGCACATCGGAGGTTAAAAAAAAACAGCCTTCGTATTTCCACTTAAAATAGTAACCACTGCCACCACTCACGGGGAAAATGGATTAGAGTATTTTCATGAAACTTGGTATTTAAGTTTAGCATAAAGGCGAGTAAGGTCTTAGCTGTCCGCCTCTGTGGTGTAATGGTTAGTGTGATTAGCTGCCACCCCCAGTGGGCCGGGTTCGATTCCCGGCTCTGCCACGAAATTTGGAAAGTGGCCCGAGGGCTGGAACGGGGTCCACTCAGCTTCGCGTGGTCAACTGAGTAGAGGGGGTTTTATTCCCGCCTCAGCCATCCTCGAAGTGGTTTTCCGTGGTTTCCCGCTTCTTCTCCAAGTAATTACCGGGATGGTATTTAACTTAAGGTGACGGCCACTTCCTTTCTACTCCTAGCCCTTTCCTAACCCATCGTCACCATAAGATCTATCTGTGTCCGTGCGACGTAATGCGAATTGTAAAAGCAATACAAATATAACATAATTAGGGTACAGCCCCACCATTTGCCTGGTGTGAAAATCGAAAACCACCGAAAACCGAATGCAAGCTGACAGGTACGTGACCGAAACCGCGCAGCCATTCGCTCGGTATCAAACTGTAAAAAGCCACAGAGAGCTAGGAATTGAGTTGTATCACGACATGCCACTGACAATAACCGCAGGAGCTAACTGAAGGGTCAACAAAAATGTAATCACACACATGCTAAGTGAATGTCCCGTCAGGAGCTAGCTAAGTATAAACAAATTCATATCTCTTCGATTACTATCGCACTTAAGAGGAGTCAGAATACCCTGAAAAATGCTCATCGAGCCAGTAATTCTTCTAATATAGATATTTGTTATATATAGAGATTTGCGCGAATGAGCCTGGAATCGCGAGGATCGGTTCCTACGACTCCGAAGTCGCACTCAATGTCGCATGCGGGGAATCGTTCCCGATGACGTCACCAGAGTGTGCTGGGCGCATCACTAGACTGAGTTTTCCGTATATAAGTGGGGCAAATTCGAACGTGCAATATTTACTATTTCTTTTGTATACAGCGAAATGTCTTATTGGTTGTCATAAATGAATTATGCCACATAATAATGAAATAACAACTTATCCTGGTAGTGTGGAAATCACATTACACATTTCGATACTGGGTGTAGCAATCGACATTGTTATTTATGCTTAAACTGTATTTTTCAAATATCAGTAGTATAAACGTATAAAGTCTGTGGAATTAAGTCACATTTTTAATAACCACACAAGTTGTTTCGTAGCGTACCTGTCTTCCGTTACATTTAATTTGCAATGAACATTTCGTGCTGCTGTTCGACTCAATGGCTGAATGGTCAGCGTTGAGACCTTCGGTTTCGAGGGTCTCGGGTTCGATTCCTGGTCGGGTGGGGATTTTATTCGCCTCTGATTAGTTCTTTTTGGCCCGGGGACTGCGTGTTTGTGTTTGTCACAACATTTTCCTATTCATATTCAGACAACACAACACACTACCAACCACCAAAGGAACACGCAATAGTGATTACATCCCTCCACATAGAGTTGGCATCAGGAAGGGCTTCCTGTTGTAAAACAGGGCCAAATCAACATGTGCGATACAGTTCGCACCCGCGACCCCACAGGTGTGGGAAAAGTGGTAGAAAAATAAGAAGAAGAACATTTCATACCACTGCTAAATATTATTATGAGAAACTGTCAGAATTACTATTTTTGTTTTAATCACTGCTTAACATAAGT
Organism: Anabrus simplex; assembly: GCF_040414725.1. Taxonomy (NCBI): domain Eukaryota; kingdom Metazoa; phylum Arthropoda; class Insecta; order Orthoptera; family Tettigoniidae; genus Anabrus; species Anabrus simplex. The sequence goes on along the minus strand of NC_090269.1, from coordinate 352,864,373 downwards.
TAAGGTTGTATCTTTAGTACAATTATATTTTGTTAAAATAATATTGTTATATTATGTCATAATCCCCGTAGAAGTTTTGATTTGTTTGCAATCCATACAATTTGATTAGTTTCAAACAGAGAATCATATTTTCTGATCAGATTACAGTCGCATTAGAGTATATAACTCCAGGACACTACAGTGAGAGCAGGCAAGGCTTATAAGGTGATCTGGTTATAAACCAAAACGAACTCACATTACAGAACACATTAGTGCTGCACGTGTTTACGTATCTGCATCATAGATGGTGCTACTAGTTCCTCGGAATAGATTCCGGAATCGGGTACCTGATTCCCCAGGCATATGGAATCGACTCTTCGTGATTCCAGTCGCAACCCATCACTAGTTATATATCAACTGACTACGGCAGGATTTAATGGAGCATAGAACACGAGAGTCCATCCTCAGTCTTCTTTGAAATCATTTGAACATCGCAAGGTTTTCAGACGAAAATTAACCTCCTCCCCTTCCGCTGTGTTCAGGATTCGAACCGTGTCGTCCCAGAACTCACGAGTCTTAAATCTCACCAGTATCAAAATTCATGAATTCCAAGAAGAGGATTTGTAAGAGTAGGTTTCCTTACTTGAGCCAGTCTCAAAACTTGCGAGCCGCGCCAGTTTTTCTTTGAGTGGGTAAATGGCCACCCTACCCACATAACGTCTGTAGATATCTGAAAATGTAATCGGAATAGTGCGAAAAGTTCCACTGTTAGCGCCAGCCGGAACTGCCTGCCCTCCTGTAATCAGCTCCTCTCTCATCACGAGGTGAGCCTGTCGTGTAGCCTGGCGCAAAGTACAGTACAATCTCGATAATCCGGCGGTTGGTTAGTCCGACACGTTTGGTAATCCGGCACTCTCACTGTCTTCACTCCCTCCTCCCTTCACTATCTACTCATTCTGTACCCCGCTTTCCCGCCATTAGCTCCTTCGCCATTGTTATCAAGTTTACAACCTAGTGTGTACAGTAGTACGCACTGTACGTATGTGTAGGTACTGTATTTTGTAGTGTGTTTATCTAGTGTACTACCTACAATGTCGACCAAAAGAAAACACGTGACTTTAAGTTTGTGTCAAAAACAAGAGATAATAATTAAACTTGACAAAGGGGAAACCACGGCAAACCTAGCACGGACTTAAGTCGCTGGACGATCTACAATCTACGACATCAAAGTCAATCGTAATAAAATGCTGGAATACGTTAGGACTGCTGAGGGAGACTTGAAGGGAAGAAGAACAGTGTCCTGAAATGGAAAATGCTTTATTCACTTGGTTTATGCAAGAGCGTGCCAGGCACACGCCGTTGTCGGGTGACATTCTTCGTGAAAAGGCAAAATATTTTTACGAAAAAATAACAAAAAAGGACAATTTTCGGGCTAGCGATGGCTGGCTTGGTAACTTTAAGAAAATATTTGGGATTCGTTTCTTAACTGACACGGGAGAAAAATTGTCTAGTGATGTTTCTGCTGTTGACCCTTTTTAGAAGAAATTTGAATTAAACATCCAAGAATTAGGTCTTCTGCCAGAGCAAGTTTACAACGCGGATGAAAGTGGTTTATTTTGGAAGATGCTACCGCATAAGACCTTCGTACACTCTTCCGAAGAAAGTGCCCCAGGAAGAAAAATGTCAAAACACAGATTGACATTCATGCCTTGTGCAAATTCCACTGGCACACACAAACTTCCGTTACTGGTTGTAGGAAAAGCCAAGGATCCGAGGGCATTTCAAAACGTATCTCACTTACCAGTCACCTATAAAAACCAAACCAAAGGATGGGTTACCCGAGATGTTTTTACCGAATGGTTCAAACAAGATTTTATACCGGCTGTAAAAAGATTTTCAAACAATTTACCTCCAAAAGCTTTGGTACTTCTGGATAATGCTCCTGGACACCCTAAAGAAGAGCATCTACATTCCGAAGACAGGCAAATTCAAGTCCTCTACATGCCTCCGAACACGACACCATTCTTGCAGCCCATAGACCAAAATGTAATCCATCAAATAAAAGTTAATTACAAAAAATCGCTCCTTTCTGATATAATAAAACAAACTGATGGAGTAATACATTTTTTGAAAAAAAAAAACCATTAGAGACGTCGTTTTCAATCTAGCTCAGTTCTGAAAAGGTGGTTGACCATTCTGAAGATGATAAGTTGATAACTCTTCTTTACAATTGACTTCCAAATTTTTGCAAGAGTTTTCTAACAAATGTGAAGTGGATGAACCGTGACAAGCCAGGGTATAACCGACTGGCTTCGAGGGGCAAGCGAGGAAAATTTTCAGTCCCTGTCTCACGAAGAAATCCTGAGCCAAATTCGATCCCCGGATGACGAATCTAATGATGACTTGGAGGTTTCGACTCGGCGAACTGTGACCAACAGCGACGCATTAAATGCTCTCAATGTCTGCACTCAGTAGGCAGAAGAAAGTGGCATCGCAAGTGATGATGTCCTGGTGCTTAAAACGTTACAAGAGTGCGTTCTTGATAAACTGTATAAATCAAAGAAACGAAAAACAATCAATGATTATTTTTCATAGCCAAAACCTGTGTATTATTTTTTCCAGAGATAGAAATGTACTGTACTTCTCTGTAAAATTGTTTTGTTTTGTTTTTACTCCCGATAATCCGGCGGTTGGCCGGTCCCATATATGTCGGATTATCAAGACTGTACTGTATATGCGGCAGGAGGTTGAGAAACCCACGGGCATCATGTACATACTGGTGGGCTGTTTCACTTAAAACGCTGTTGTCACTAGCAATGAAACTTTACCTGCACACGCGGATGACAGCCTTTCATGACAAAACCGTTGTGTTACGCCCGACTTGCTCTGCGTATAAAACCTACAACCGCAAAGCTTAAAATTTCGTTTAACCTTTTCTTATCATTAACGAAAATGCGTACAGTGTGCGAAGCATTAAATTCCATGTTGTACACAGCTCAATGACACCAAGCAGAATAACTGAGTAAAAATCAGTGTTGGAGAATTTCGTCTGTGGTAATGGAATACATGAGATATCCCATTCTAAAAGTGGGTCGACATGCATGGGTTGAAGGGAAGCGTGTCACCGCACACCGCATCACTCATACAGTCATCGCAGGCACCTACTGTCCGGAGTCGTGAATTTTGAGACATTGGAATGTTAATTTAGCTACTAGATTATAGTCGTGAGTTTTTCTTTTTCTTTCTTTCTTTCTTTCTTTCTTTCTTAATCTGTTTATCCTCCAGGGTTGGTTTCTACCTCGGACTCAGCGAGGGATCCCACCACTACCGCCTCAAAGGCAGTGTCCTGAGCGTGAGACTTTGGGTCTGGCGATACATCTGGGAAGGAGGACCAGTACGTCACCTGCTATGCTGAACAGGAGCCATGTTGGGGACGGGGAAGATTGGAAGGGAAGAACAAGGAAGAGGGAAGGAAGCGACCATGGTCTTAAGTTACGTACCATCCCGGCATACTCCTGGAGTAGAAGTGGGAAACCACGAACCCTTCCAGGATGGCTGAGGAGGGAATCGAACCTACCTCTACTCAAATGACCTCCCGGGGCTGAGTGGACCCCGTTCCAGCCATTGTACCACTTTTCTAACTTCGTGACAGAGCCGGGATTCAAACCAAGGCCTCCGGGGGATGGCAGCTGTAGTCGTTAGTTTTGATACTACTTTCTACTAATTTTAGCCCGTAAGTTTTGAAACTCGTGAGTTTTGATACGTAACCATTTGAACTTCGGCCACCGAGCTCGATAGCTGCAGTCGCTTAAGTGCGTCCAGTATCCAGTATTCGGGAGATAGTGGGTTCGAACCCCACTGTCGGCGGCCCTGAAGATGGTTTTCCGTGGTTTCCCATTTCACACCGGGCTGTACCTTAATTAAGGCCACGGACGCTTCCTTCCCATTCCGAGTCCTCTTTCCTGTCCTATCGTCGCCGTAAGACCTACCTGTGTCTGTGCGACGTAAAGCAAATTGCAAAAAAAACAACAAAATAACAACAAAACTTCGACCATTGTGCGGAAGCCCAACAGCAAAGCCATTAAACTGTCACATTCCAGCTGGACTTAAAACAACAATCTCCGTGCCAACCGTGAATCATCAACAACTTTATATGGGTCGGAACGTTCTCCTTCATGCTATCTTGGCGAGAGTTGACATAGCTCATCACCGAGGTCGACTTGACACCACATGACGAGAGAAAACAGGTCTCCAACCGGAATTACTCTACAATTCGCTGTAGGTCAGTAAAGTACACTACAAAAGAATCATTAGAGTTGGAGTGGACTGGTTTGTTTTCTTTTAAGGAGGGAACGTCCTTCAACTTAATCTCTAGAATAAAGAAAGAAAATTACAAGAGCACTTCTAATAGTTCTGGAATAGAAATAAACAACCAGCAGGTAATTAAATGGTGGACTGAATGGCTCATCTCCTGTACAATCAATTGGTGTTTAAGAATGATTATACCCCAGAACCTCGTCAATATATTTACTGATAACTCAAAATTCTCCTTTATAAGGCTAAAGTAGGCCTTTGCTGGCAAGATGTAGTGTTTACAGTCCACTATGTCTTCTGGTATGGGCTAGAATAAAATTGTTACTTTCATTGGTCTGTCTCATTTTTATACTTGGCTTTGACAATATGAAAGTGGCTGAGGTAGGAGTGACGCTAGTAATGCAGCCAGTCCCTGCTATGAATGGTGTGAAAATGTCGGTCATAGGGTCGGTTGGTGCACGCATTTCAGTGGGCTTGGCAGACTGATGTGCAATAGCAACTTCTGGCTCAGTGAGGAAAGCAACGGGAAACTATCTCACGCCTCATTTCCCTAGTACGCCTCTTCAGTGACACCTAGGCCATCTATGACAGCTAATGGTGAACCTCTTGAGGATCCAACCAGCCTTCGGGCTGAATACCCAACATACAAACATACAAGGCTAAAGTCCCGAAACTCCATGGCATCTGAAGATCAACAGCAGCTAAAAACCGCATGGCACTACAGCCCTGATGGACCTTGGCCTACCAAGCGACCACTGCTCACACCGAAGGCCTGCAGATTATGAGGTGTGGCATGGGCAGTGCGACGATTCCTCTCGGCCATATTGTTGGTTTTCTAGACCGGCAATAACAGCTAGAAAGACAATACACACCATATTATTATTATTATTATTATTATTATTATTATTATTATTATTATTATTATTATTATTATTATTATCATCATCATCATCATGGTTCGTTAGGGCCACCTGACGACCACGGTGCGTGTGCTTCAGCTGTGTTGTTGTCGATGTTTGCCGCTTCTAGTGTTCTTGATGGTGGGTCGGGGTGCTGCTGTCTTCTTGGTACCTTGAACTTTTCTGTTGGCCCAGTAATCCTTCATTTTCTTGCTGAACTCTAACCTGCGTTCCTAGGACCATTTCCTGGTATCATTGTGGTTTGTTTCTGTAAGGGATGTTAGCAAGGGTCTGGTTAGTTGAAGGTAGTTACTTCTCTTTATTATAGTTCTTCTCCTTAATCTGCTTACCCTGCAGGGTTGGTTTTTCCCTCGGACTTAACGGGGGATCCCACCTCTACCGGCTCAAGGGCAGTGTCCTGGAGCTTCAGATTTTGGTCGGGGGATAAAACTGGGGAGGAGGACCAGTACCTCGCCCAGGCGGCCTCACCTGCTATGCTGAACAGGGGCCTTGTGGGGGGATGGGAAATTGGAAGGGATAGACAAGGAAGAGGGAAGGAAGCGGCCGTGGCCTTAAGTTAGGTACCTTCCCGGCATTTGCCTGTAGGAGAAGTGGGAAACCAAGGAAAACCACTTCGAGGATGGCTGAGGTTGGAATCGAACCCTCCTCTACTCAGTTGACCTCGCGGGACTGAGTGGACCCCATTCCAGCCTTCGTACCACTTATCAAATTTCGTGGCAGAGCCGGGAATCGAACCCGGGCCTCCGGAGGTGGCAGCTGATCACACCAACCACTACACCACAGAGGCGGGCCTGTTAATTATTGTGGGTTGTTTAATATTTTCTCCGAGATCCTTCTCTAGCTGCTGGATCTACAGCGATCCATTGCGTTTACCCTTGCTGGCTACTTTGAAGATCTTACAGGACAGCCTGTCGGAGTCCATCCTATTCTAAAGAAAGCCAGCCGTCTTCTTCTGATGACATCTGTGAGAGTTTATTGGTGTTGATGGAGTTCGCGATTTGGTTCGTACCATCGCCTTCCACCTGAGAGGATCCTTAGTCCTACCATCTTTGTCCGGAACTTTCTTTCTTGTACTTTGAGGGCTCTTGGTGGGGTCTTCTTAGTTCGAGATAGGGACTACGTAGGGGATTGGCGCTCTGACTATTGCATTCTAGTGTCTTAGTTTGATATTCAACGATCGATGTTTTGAGGCGTACAGTTTTCTTCAGGCATTGTACGCCTTGTCTAGTTTTTTTCTGCTCTGTTCGAGAGCAGCAGTTCAATAATAATGTTATTTGCTTTACGTCCCACTAACTACTCTTTTACGGTTTTCGGAGACGCCGAGGTGCCGGAATTTTGTCCCGCAGGAGTTCTTTTACGTGCCAGTAATTCTACGAGGCTGACGTATTTGAGCACCTTCAAATACCACCGGACTGAGCCAGGATCGAACCTGCCAAGTTGGGGTCAGAAGGCCAGCGCCTCAACCGTCTGAGCCACTCAGCCCGGCTGCAACAGTTTAACAAATGTCTTTTGAAATCCACTGTCCAAGGTACTTTACATATATGGCTCTCTCTATATGCATGGAATCACTAACTCTCATCGTTCTAGGGGAATCTTTGATATTGCTAACAAAATGAACTCAGTCCTTCCAATGTTGATCAGGAGACCTGTTTTAGACACTATACACTGGGAAAAGACCAGGAAGATTATTAGTATTGTTACGGGAATATCGTGGAACGCAGAGGTGTTAGCAGGTGCCGCGGTGAATGGGCAGACAAGGAAATAAGCAGAGCATAAGTTAAAGCACTAAATTTTGAAATGTTATTTCCTTCTTCTTTCTTTTTTGAGTTTAAAATTCGATAAATAGAAAATCTGAATAAACAACAACAAGTGCAAGAACAAGAGAAAGTTATCCAGACGATAATGTACAAGGGATGAGCAATATAGCTCTACACCGGTACACTTTCATAAGAGCATGTTTGCTCCACTAATTTACATCCTAGTAAACTGAGCTCCAAAAGTTACTGTAGTCCAGCCTCTTGGAGCCACAAGCTTCTTACAAGGTTATGCTACACAAACTACAAATAATGTACTTGCACTCACTTCTGCTCAACAGTTTGTTAAACACTGGTCTATAAACCATTACAAATAAACAGGGGCAATGAATACCCGTTCTAAATGGCCTTAATGTAAATAAAGAAAAGGTTTAATATGAATCACCATGAAGAAAATGCTAGGAGACGAAACACTTGCAGTCCTTTTTGTAAAAGTCCTAAAACCCTAAGTGGGTTTATGGCCTGAAGTTGCAGAGGCTAAGCCTATTCTACAGAGGGATGACTAAACGAGAAATATTACATCCCCCAAAATGTGTTAAGAATATAGAGGTTTAGAAAATTTTAGTCATCCCATACCAAGTTGAATGGGAATCAACAGAGGGTGATCACCCTTTGTTCTCTTAGTTTACATGTTTCCCAGCAGGGATTAGAACTGAGTCCTCAGACTTGCCAAAAATCTACATTTAAACCATAAATCAGCACTTTACATAAAATAAAAGAAGTCTGGAACCTTCCCCTCAAGCTATCTGTCGGAGCTATCACATATTAACAAAATTCTGCCATTACCTTGCTTGCTGGACCTTCCTAACGCCGATCTACGGGCCCTGCCTCCTTAATACACGCCGCACACGATCAACTGGAGCGATGAGGATGTCAATACGGCCTTAAAGCACCCAGCTTTTATAGCATTTCGAGGGAAGTTTCCAGAACTCTTTACAGGTAGGCTGGGTGCCTGTACACGCCCCCAATTTTAATTGGCTAGAGAAATATACACAAATTTTCTGATTGGTTGCTAGGTACAGGAGATAGAGTGGGGTCAGAAGTGTTGACAACCTTAACATAAGAACAAAACAATCCTCACAAACTTTAGGTTTGCCACCCGTAAAAATTAACTTTCCCTTAAGAATTAATTGTCCTTAATTCCGCCACAGGGGACACTTAGACAGATGGTAGAGACATTTAATGGTTGAAAATCTATCTTGCATTACATTAGTTCAAGTTCCATAACACAGATGGCCTTAGCTATAGAAGGCGTACAGTTTAACAGGACGGAGAAGGTGTACCCCGAAACAACAACAACAACAACAACAACAACAATAATAATAATAATTATAATAATAATAATAATAATAATAATAATAATAATAATTCTACAGACCATTCATTGTTATTATTACTATTATTTATATTATTATTATTATTAGTAGTAGTAGTAGTAGTAGTAGTAGTAGTAGTAGTAGTAGTAGTAATTGTGGTATTGTCCGGTTCTTTGGCTGATTTGTCATTGTCATGGTCTCCGGTTCAGAGGTCTCCGGGCTCGATTCCCGGCCGGGTCAGATAATTTTAACTCCGTATTGTTAATTCCTGTGGCTTGGGGACTGGATGTTTGTGTTCATCTTAACATACTTCTTTTCATCAACACAGCAGGCTACCAACCACCACAGACACATGCATTAGTGAATATATCCCTGTATATATATGTGTGTATGAATGAATGAATGAATGAATGAATGAATGAATGAATGAATGAATGAATGAATGAATGAGGTTGGTGTCAGGAAGGGCATCAACCGTAAAACTGGACCAAATACACAACACGTGCTGCCCCTATTACACTGAAAAAAACCTTGAAGTTTATTATTATTATTATTATTATTATTATTATTATTATTATTATTATTATTATTATCATCATCATCATCATCATCATTATTGAGCCTCCGTGGATCAGGCGGCCGCGCGCCGGCCTCTCACCGCTGGGTTCCGTGGTTCAAATCACTGTCAATCCATGTGAGATTTGTGCTGGACAAAGCAGAGGCGGGACAGGTTTTTCACCGGGTACTCCGGTTTTCCCCGTCATCTTTCATTCCAGCGACTCTCAAATATCATTTCATTTCACCTGTCAGTCATTAATCACTGCGCCAGAGGAGTGCGACAGACTTCGGCAGCCAGCACACTTCCTATCGTCACCGCTAGATGGGGTCTTCATTCATTCAATACCTGACCCGGTTGAATGACTGGAAACGGGCTGATTATTATTATTATTATTATTATTATTATTATTATTATTATTATTGTTATTGTTATTATTATTATTATTATTATTATTATTATTATTATTATTATTATTATTATTATTATTATTATTATTATTATTATTATTATCATTCCTTTGCTGGCGAAACGTAATGTTTACAATGCACTATGTCCTCTATAGTGAGTTAGAAGAAATTTGTTACTCTCATTGACCTGTCTTAGTCTTATCCTTGGCTTTGACAACATGAAATAACTATGGAACAAGCGATACTAGTAATGCCAGTCTCTGTTACGAATGGCGTAAAAATGTCGCTTATAGAGTCGGTTGGTGCATACGTTTCAGTGGGGTTGGCAGGCTGATATGTATTAGCATCTACTGGCTCGTTGAGGAAAGAAACGGGAAACACCTCACTCCTCATTTTCCTAGAACTCTTCTTCAGTGACACGTAGGCTACTTATGACGACTGATGGAGGATCTGTTGAGGTTCCAACCAGACTTCGGAATGAGTAGGCCTACTCTAAATACATTGTTATTATTATTATTATTATTATTATTATTATTATTATTATTATTATTATTATTATTATTACTACTATTAAATAGGCGCATGATTAGTGTGATAGATTAGCTTTGGTGCTGGTCTCACCGGCAGAGATAGGACTCATGGCGACGATGGGATAGAAAAGGGCTAGGAATAGGGAGAAAGCGACCGCGGCCTTCCTCAGCATTTGACGGATATGAAAATGGGAAACCACGGAAAACCACTTTTAGGCTGCCGACAGCGGGCTTCGAATCCCTCTCTGCCGAATACAAGCTACGTGACCCAAACCACGTGGCCGCTTGCTCGGTCCTGAGATATCGTAAAGAAAATACATCTTCTTTCTTCGCTTTTGGCCTACTTTGGACCACAGTAAACAATTGACTTGCTGGTTAGTCCTTTTTACTTCTCCCAGAACTTCATCATTCCTCCCCATTGAGCATACGTTCTTGGACTTTTCATTTTGCTTTTCTTGGAACCCTTCGAATGTATCAATTTTAGCTCGAAACACATCTCTATTAAATATTTATTTTGGATTGATGCCAACTTCCTCCATGTTTTTCCTTGTTTCTTCTACCCATTTACTGCAGTAGTTGCTTTTAATTTAATGATGTAGTTAAATACTTCCTTTGTTAGATAGATATCGTTTATTTTAACTGGCAAAGTTAGATGCACGTGTTCGTGTCTTACACTTAACCAGTGAATAAATAAATAACATAAAATAAGAATATTAGAATATTGAATGAATACAAAAAAGAGACTGAAACAAATTACTATATATAACATATATAACATATATAACTATATATTACATTATAATACACAATATAAATTAACACTTTGCTTCCTAAGCACAATAGCATAATACCTACGAATAAATTAACATACAACGACTTGCAATAATAATAATAATAATAATAATAATAATAATAATAATAATAATAATAATAATAATAATAATAATATTTTTTAAATGCTATTTTTTCGGGGCGTCCACTTATGAAGATCTTTTGCCTCTACTTGCACCATATGTGATGAACCCGCGTGTATTATGTAAATGGCGGAAGTGTAAAGTGTTGAATATGAGGAAAGGGACGTTAAGGACGACACAAACGCCCAGTCCCCAGGCCAGGGATATTAATCATTTACAATTAAAAATCCCTGACCCGGCCGGGAATCGAACCTGGGGCCACCAGGTGACAGGCGTACACATTGTCCCCTACACTGCGGGGCCGGACTTATTATTATTATTACAAAATGGGGATCGGGATAAGGATAACTATGCAGGGAACCACAGCTGAGTACTCTAACACTACTGATGACTGATTCAATAATAATAATAATAAGAAGATTAAGAAGAAGAAAACCAGGATGAGAAGAAGAAGAAGAAAACTGTCGCACTACGAGTTCGTTTCATAGAGGTGTTTTGAGCACCTACTTTTAAATCTTCTGTGGTTTGATATCCCTTTGACCTCCTGCGGAAGTAAGTTCTATTCACGGCTGGCCACAACAGTGAAGGAATTGTTGAGGATTTATACTTAGGAATAGCGAGCAATGTCGAGCTCAGCTCTCTGGTGTTTTTATCATGGTGTTCAGAAAGACTATGAAATCGTTCATTCAGGTAAGATGGGGATTGTAAGACAAGGATTCGGTGCAATGAAGTCAGAGTATGCAGCTTGCGTCTGTCTTCAAGGCCTAGCCATACGAGTTCGACGTAAGACTGGGTAACATGATCTGAAAATTTCAGATTACATATAAATCTTACACAGGCATTATGTGCACGTTGTAGTTCATCTCGAAGCTCGGTTTTCGCGCCTTTGTAAATTACGAATATTGGAAGAACGAGGTTCATTCTTATGAGGTGCCCATAAAACTTCAGTCTCCTCTTACGTATGGTGTCTGTGATCTTCTCTGTCTGCCTGTATAGATCTTCATCTCTCCAATTCCTCCAAGTAGGCTACTATAATTTCTTTTTTTGTGGGGTTGGGGGGCTAAGATCTTTCTCAAGATTTTCCTTTCTTTCTTCTCTAGCTCATCCATATCTCCTTTCTTATTCAGTACGAGCCATTCTGAACTGTAAGTCCATCTGGCTTTGTAACCGTGGTATGGTGTCTGATCTCTGCTCTGTAAGATATTTTTATTTTATTGTTTTTATTCTGTACTAATCGATAGGCTGACCCCATCTTTCTGGCCCTTCCTTTATTTGCTTCCTTATTAAGCCCATTTAGCGGGATCCATTCACCAACATATTTAAATTTATCTGACCTCTTGACTTTCCATTACTTTGTTTCCAGATGCTTTTCTTTATTTTGTATTCTAAGTACTCTCTCTTTTCATATGAGATCCAGAGTCCTGCTTTCTCTGCGATTTCATGTAATTTTTCAAGCATTACACTAGCCAACATGATTTTGCGGTAAAATAGAAAATGTGTAATTATTATGGAAATCGCTGCCCTGATTCCGAAAATGATGCTACTTTTTTCCTATCACGTCTAGTTTTGACGCAATTTGGTGTTTTAGTATCTGCATGAATTCGTAAGATATAATGTTGAGAGATGTTCTCGCGCAACTTTTTTTAGAATACAATTATGTGATTAGATTTGTTATTGTTTGCATTTTATTATAGGTTTATTGCTGTCTAAATTTTCGTTTTGTAGTTGAGGATTTTCTGGTAAATTCATAACAAATTCCCCCAGATACGCAATAGGCCGCGAGGTATGTAGGATTGAAGATAAGACAGTTGAGAGTTTGTCTTTCATCTTAGACCACTTGAATAATCAGACGTGTTAAAAGCCCCAGCCCTTATGCAATGTTTATGATGGACCGATAAAGCAGTTTCCTTTCAAGATAACAGTCCGAAAGTATTATATTCAAGAAGATGAACTTGTATTTTGTACGGATGTTTCAAATCTTCTACGTCGATTGGGAGAGAAAGAGTATGATCCTAGTAACTGGCGTGTTTTTATTGACTCTTCCAAAATAAGTTTAAAGGCTGTTTTGCTTCATAATACAAATGTTCTGGCATTCGTCCACTTGCACACTCCACAAAAATGTCTGAAACATACGAGATCTTAAAGTTGGTGCTTGAAAAAATTAAATATCATGAGCATGGGTGGCAAATTTGCGGTGATTTGAAGATCATTGGATTGTTGCTGGGACAACAAAAAGGCTATACAAAATTTCCCTGTTTCCTATGCGAATGGGATAGCAGGGCCCGGGATAAACACTGAGATACAGTGAATTGGACAGAAAGGAAACAACTACAACCAGAATCCAAACATTTCTTGAATGTAAGTCTTATTGACCGTGAAAAAATTCTACTTCCACCCTTGCACATCAAATTTGGATTGATGAAACTGTATGTCGAGGCATTAGTAGCCTATGCTTCCAATATTTATCCACTAAATTTCCCTCATTATTAGATGCAAAAATCAAAGAAGGCGTATTTGATGGACCACAGATTCGTAAACAGATGAAGGATAAAATTTTCACAGACACGATGAGCAAAATTGAGAAAGAGGCATGGAACGCATTCAAAGATGTAGTGACTAAATTCCTTCGCAACATTAAGGACCCTCAATACAAAGAAATTGTAATGAAAATGTTGGTAAAGTTTAAGGAACTCGGTTGTAATATGAGCCTTAAGCTTCATTTCTTAGCTTCGCATCTGGATTATTTCCCTCTAAATTTAGGAGCTGTCAGTGAAGAACAAGGTGAAAGGTTTCACCAGGATCTCAAAGATGCAAAACGACGCTATCAGGGACGTTGGGATGTGAATATGTTGGCCGATTACTGTTGGTCGATTGCACGAGACGACCCTTCTAGAAATCATTCAAGAACTTCAAAAACCTGGAAATTCCACGGAAAACGGGAAAAGACGGAGGTTTGAATCTAACCTGCAGATAATGTAAGTAACAAAACAAAACTATGTATGTTTAACCATGTAATTTTTATTCAAGGTACGGTTATATTAATTTAAAAGCAACTGTACAGTCGAAACTAAATAGGCGCTTTATGCTTCAGTTTCACGAATTTCAATATACATTGAAAATATAATACATACTGTCTACTTGCTTACAAAGCAGCATTTATGTGTATTCGATGCATGAAAAATATGATTACGTTTTGCAAGCTGAAAGGTACATTAATACATCAAATTTAATCAGTACTAAGTATCAACAATTGTACGTAAGAACAAAATAATATTTTCTAAAATTGCCAACAAACCAGACGTGATTCGCCAAAACTAATTTATTTCTCGAATTCTGCGTTAAAAAATTCATAAAACCCACCTAGTTTCGTTTTTACTGCACAAACAAAGTTTTATTTTGCAGGCTAGTGTTATTTGAGCTACTTCTTTATCTCCTGCTAACAATGCCATGCCATCAGCGAATGCTAAGCAGTCTACCTTCACATTTTGCTTCTTTATACCTAAATATATTCCTTCTATCCCTTCTTCTTTTATGGCTTTCCTCCAAGTTCTCATTACTTTTTCCAAGACAGTGTTAAATAAAATCGGTGATAATCCGTCACCTTGCCTGACTCCTGTCTTAATCTAAAATGGATCTGAGATTTCCTCATGAAATTTAACTTTGGAAATGGTTTCCGCCATTGTTTGAGTTATAATTGCCCTTGTTTTATCATCAGTTCCAAATTCATTCAGAACATTGAAGAGCGTCTGTCGGTCGATGGAGTCATAAGATTTTTTGAAGTCTACAAACACAACCCCCGTATTTTTCCCTCGAATAACTCTGATTCTCAGGAGATACAGACCTCACATTTTTAGGAATTTTAAACAGTACCAATATCCATCTTCTATCATTGCCCCTTTTGTCCTACTTAATTGATGACAGCTTTTATGTCAAAGGTAATGTGTGAAAATGTGTCAATTATTTCCAGTAACAAAATAATGAATACCTTCCCAGAAAATACTAGTATATTAAAATCCCTACAGTACATGATCGTAAATAAATGCAACAGACTACTGTAAAAATTTCATCATTCTGTTAACATGGGAGGTATAGGAAAGTCCGGGTTACCTTAATATTTTTGTTTATTTTTATATCCTTTAATTCCAGGTGGAACATAGAGCCTCGACGAAATTTCTCCAGCTTGTTCTATGTGCCGCCAATGCCTTCACCTCCCTCCATGTCTTGTTAACTCCAGCAATCTCCTAGTCTATGGTTCTCTTCCAGGTAATCCTCGGTCTGCTTTGTCTGTGACTGCATTGTGGATTCCAACTCAATGCCTGCCTTGTGATACTTTCTTGTGGTCTTCTAAGGGTGTGCCCAAGCCATCTCAATTTTCTTCTCATTATCTGTTCCTGTATGGGAATTTGACTTGTAGCCTCCCAAAAGTCTTTGTTTGAGATGGTTTTTGGCCACCATATTCTCATAATGTACCTCAAACACCGATTTATGAAAGTCTGTAACCTTTGGTCACTTTCCAGGTCTCACTTCCATACAGTAACACAGATTTAACATTTGAGTTGAATATCCTTAGCTTCGCTTTTATACGAATGTGAGGGGATCTCCATATTGGTCGTAACTGTGCAAAAGCTCCTTTGGCTTTATTTATACGACTCACCACATCTCTAAAAGCACCTCCATCCTGGCTTACCATGCTTCCTAAGTAGCAAAATTCCTCTACCCTTTCTATATCCATCCCATCTAGAGTCAAGCTACAATTGTTACGATGGTTTATGCTCATTTCCTTAGTCTTTTTGTTATTAATCTTTAAGCCTACTTCTTTAGCTTCTATTTTTAAGTCATTGAGTTTGATTTCCATGTCCCGAAAACATTCTGCAAGAAGACAGAGATCATCCGCATAATCCAGTTCTTCCAATTGGTTATTTAATCCCCACTGAATAACACGCTTTCTATTCGTTGCCTCTCTCAGCATAAAATCCAGTGTCATGATAAACAAGATTGGCGACAGTAGACATCCTTGTATTACTCCAGATTTTACAGTAAAAGGTTCAGACAGCTTCCCTTTATGTTCTACTTGACAAGTATATCCTTCATACATTGCCTGTGTAAGACGGACTATCTTTTGTGGAATTCCGAACTTTTCCATAGCCTTCCGCATTTTCCTCCGGTTGATAGAGTCAAAGGCCTTTTCAGAATCAATGAAAAGTATATACAGAGATGTCTGATACTCAGCAAATTGTTCAATGATTAGCCTTAGTGTGTAATCTGATCCACAGTAGACCGACCTTCTCTGAAATCTGCCTGTTCTCGACGTAGTCTCTTGTCAACGGCTATGCTGTTCAGTATGACGCTTGACATCACTTTTCCCCCGTATGAGAGCGATGTTATTCCCCTCCAGTTATTGCAATCTGAGAGGTCACCTTTCTTCGGTATCTTGATGAGGACACCCTTCTTCCACTCCTCAGGAAGGTGTTCTTCGTTTCATATTAGTGTTAGAAGTGGCTCTATGATTTCCGCTGTTAAACATGGATCTACCTTTAGGGCTTCTGGGATTATGTTATCTACACCTGGTGCTTTGCCACTCTTCATTTTTTCACTGCTTGTGCAGTCTCTTGTCGTGTTGGTGGTTCTACCGAGATGTCTGGATCCTCCAAAATGGTTTCAACTTCTTCAGTTCTCGATTCCTCACCAAGATTATTGAGTACTTCCATTGAAGTGATGTCTTCATCTTTCCAATTGTTGTGTCTCAGATGTCAAGGCTACTCCGTTTGCATCTCTGACTGGCTTCTTCCCTGAAAGGTTTCTCCTAGAAAGCTTTCTCGTAATGGCATATACTTCTTTGCTGTTGCCGACTCTTGATGCTTCTTCTGCTTGTGTTGCCAGTTGGTCTATAAACACTTGTTTATCTCTCCTCACTTTCTTCTTAACCTCCTTGTTGGCCTCCCTGTATTTTTCCATTGCTACTGCTTTCTGATTTCTTGTTCTACTGGAGTTAACAAGTGCCTTTCACTATCTTCGCTTCTGGATTGATTTCCAAGTGTCATCCGATATCCATTCTTTCCTCCCTAGCTCTCTGTAGCCCGCTATCTCTTCACATTTGTCATGAAAGAGTTTCTTGACTGTGTTCCATTTAGTATTTACATCTTCATCTGGTTGTTCGGCGAGGGCTTCAAACCTGTTCTTCAAACGTACCTTAAATTCATTTTGCACTTCAGGTTTTCCAAATTTCCCGGAGTTAAAATGTTTCATTCGTACTGCTGCCTGTTTACTGGTGCTGCCACCTTCAGTCTAACATCAGCAATCATAAGGTGATGGTCGTTCCCTACATCTGCTCCACGTTTATTCCTCACATCCAAGAGTGAATGTCTCCATCTTTTACTTATTGCCAAGTGATCAATTTGGTTTTCTGTCTGGAGATCAGGTGACACCCATGAGATCTTGTGGCAGTTCTTATGTGGAAACAATGATCCACCTATAACCAATCCAAAATGACTGCATAGGTCTATGAATCTCTGGCCATTATTATTTTCTTCTCCTATTCCGTGTCTACCCATGATGATTTCTCTCCCTTCATTTTCATCACCGATTTTTGCATTTAGATCTCCCATCAACACCACAATGTCCTCCTTTATCCCTGCCAGTGTCGATGTCAGCCTATCATAAAACTCCTCCTTCTCTTCCTCTTCTGCTACCTCTGTTGGCGCATAGCACTGTACTATGGCCACAGGTCTAACTTTGGTTCTTATTCGTACAGTAATTATCCTGTGTGATACAGGGGTCCATTCCATTATGCAATTTTTTGCTTTCTTTGTGAGTAAGACACCCACACCACTTGAATGCTGATCATTTTCTTCTCTTCCAGAGTAAATGAAGACGCCACCCTCTTCTGTTCTCACCTCTCCGTAGCCTGTCCATCTTGTTTCACTCAACCCAAGTATCTCCAGTATATACCTTTTCATTTCTGCCATTACTTCTCTCAATATGCCAGTTTCATACATAGTTTTCACATTCCAGAATCCGATTCGTGTCCTGTATTTCATTGCAAAAGTCGTCTCCATAAAATCCGGCCGGCATAAATTTCGTCTGGTTTGTGTAATAAGTTTAATTCAGGTGTGCGAGTTATTAGCCCACAGCACCCTAAGTCCAGTGGAGGGGCTGCTTCCTGTCTGCGCTAGACCACAGGATTTTTCTGTAGGCGTTATCTCCTTTAGCCTTCAAAGATCCCTCTTTACCACAAGGCAGTGGTTTCTTCTTTATTTATCCCCAAGAAGAAGGGTTGCCTCATCCGCCAGCTTCGCCGTACCAAAGGACTCCTCCGCCATTGCTGCCGTTGAGGTCTTCACCAGAACCCCTTTATCCGTCACTTTTCAGGGTTCCCGTAGGGCCTTCACAGCTACCCTAGCGGTCATGGGGCACACACAGTCCCCACTGTACATCACCCCTACAGGCAATCCCCTAATTCATGCCGTTACCCACCTCCCACAACGTGGACGAGGGGTTGGGCTTGTGGGAGGCCCCTTAATATTACAATAGCAGAATTGAGCAAAGAGAAGACATTCACTAGGATAGAGAAGGAGGAATAAGTCATTTTCTCATTGAGAACATCTTTCCCTTTCTTCATGTGTTAATAAACTGTAGGTCTGATAAGTATATCATGATGTTAATTTGAGCAAGGCAATATTTCACAATGACTTTATGAAGTCGAAAAATTTATGAAAAGCAAGTTGATAATTGGCTATAAATCGATAGATTCTCACAAGTGGTATTGATTGGCTGATCTGTTTTATCTTTCACTGAATCCAATGTACTTCTTTTTCCAGACGAAATTAATATTCGACTGTAATGTGTGTTACTATTTTGCCATGTAAATACCAGCAACTTATTTAGAGTCTGCACGCCACCTGAAATCTTACCTCTGTAAAGAACAGATCCACAGAAAACTTCCAATTGTTCGTATTTTGTGACACGTAGAGCTGAGTCTAGACTTGCTTCAGCACCTGTATCGATCTCCGTTGATGAAATTTTGTTCTGCTCTGAATGCTAGTTTTATGTGGCTGAAGGAGTATTTTATTTATTGCGATTTTCTAGGTTGTCTCCTTTCTTTATTCAACACTTAATTATTTTCAGGTACAGAATTATTTTTCTTTCCCTCATGATTATTGTTAACAGGATCTGACAAATTCGATGTTTCAACCTTTCAAAACAGCAATCACCGCCAAAACAAAGTATATTATAGTCATCTCAATAGAGCAGGTACCGCGCTCGATAGCTGCAGTCGCTTAAGTCGCTTAAAATATCACAAAATTTGGCTGGGATTCAAATCGTGGCCAATGTGGTGAGGAGCTAGTAATTCGACTATCGCACCCCTTAAGTAGGCCCCATCAGGATAAAGCAAAGCAAAGCCATCTTAGCACAGGCTATGAAGTCTGTAGGTCGCTGGATGCAGAGTGCGTCTCGGCCCACAATTGGCCACGGCTGGTCCGTGGTCCAACAGCTCTGCTCTCTGACCGGCCAACCGAGCAGGTAGGGGGGTGAGTCGCTGCTCTACCGTGGCTCTACGCCTCTGCGTTCGGGAGACGGGAAAGGGCTGGACCTCACGGCTGGCCTCAACCGTCGGCTGTCCTGAGAATGGTTTTCCGTGGTTTTTCGTTCTCCTGCATTAAGGCTAATGCTGGGACAGTTCCTAGTATAGGCCACGGCCTCCAACTCCCTTACCTTCTCCGTGCATCGCCTTCACCGTAACAAATATCCTGGCCTGAGAGACGGCGTCACCGTTTAAGAGGCCCGCCTCCTCCTTCAGGGGAGGAATGAAATCATTTTAGTAGTAGTAGTATGAAGTCCCTTGGAGGAGTTGGATTTGACCTTCCACGAACTTCATGGGTCAAAATAAACCGACTGGCATGTGACCTAGAAAGGCTTGCATCAATCGTGTTGTTATAGTGTTGGAAGGACTCGAGTGAGTGGGACTGTTGAGAAGTAAATCAGTGTATGCAGCATGAAAATGAAAACCTACAACCTGTTTTCCAGTCAGTGATCGGGTCAGGGATGGGATGAATGAAGCTCCCAACTTGCGGCGAGGATATGAATTGTGCCGGCTGCCGAGGCCTGTCGCACTCTTCAGGGGCAATGACTAATGGCTGACAGATGAAATTAAATTATAGTGGAAAGTGTTGCTGGAATGAAGGATGACTGGGGAAACCGGAGTACCCGGAGAAAAACCTGTTGCGCCTCCGCTTTGCCCAGCACAAATCTCACGTGGAGTGACCGGGATTTGAACCACGGTATCCAGCGGTGAGAGGTCGGCGCGCTGTCGCCTGAGCCACGGAGGCGTAATGTATGCAGCATATAGTACAGTATATAGCATATATACCGGTACTGTTTTAATTCCTTCATAAATGTGAGTGAGATTGAGAGCGCGTGTGTTAGCATAATGTAACTCTGCTAAATTATATGGTAATATATCTGTAGTCCGCTTCTGCGGTATAGTGGTTAGTGTGATTAGCTGTCCCCCTCCCCGGAGGCTCGGGTTCGATTCCTGGTTCTGCGACGAAATTTGAAAAGTGGTACGAGGGCTGGAACGGGGTCCGCTCAGCCCCGAGAGGTCAACTGAGTAGAGGTGGGTTCGATTCCCACCTCAGCCATCCTAGAAGTGGTTTTCCGTGGTTTCCCATTTCTCCAATAAGCAAGTGCCGGGATGGTACCTAACTTAAGGCCACGGCCGCTTCCTTCCCTCTTCCTTGTCTATCCCTTCCAATCTTCCCATCCCCCCACAAGGCCCCTGTTCAGCATAGCAGGTGAGGCCGCCTGGTCGAGGTACTGGTCATACTCCCCAGTTGTATCCCCGACCCAATGGCTCACACTCCAGGACACTGCCCTTGAGGCGGTTGAGATGGGATCCCTCACTGAGTCCGAGGGAAAAACCAACCCTGGCTGGGTAAGCAGATTAAGAAGAAGAATATATCTGCAGAAAAGTATTTTAAATGTGGTTAAGTGTAATAGAGGGGCCAGGTGCCCTAACTTCGCCACTTGAAAGAAGACAAATAAATATAGCGCAGCAGTGCCCATTATACCGAGTGTAATAATAAGGGTACATTCCCTACACGTAGAAGATATAATAATTTCGTGTGGCTATTTCTAGCCGAATGCGCAGCCCTTGTAAGGCAGACCCTCCGATGAGGGTGGGCGGCATCTGCCATTTGTAGGTAACTGCGTGTTATTGTGGTGGAGGATAGTGTTATGTGTGGTGTGAGAGTTGCAGGGATGTTAGGGACATCACAAACACCCAGCCCCCGGGCCACTGGAATTAACCAATTAAGGTTAAAATCCCCGACCCGGCCGGGAATTGAACCCGGGACCCTCTGAACCGAAGGCCGGTATGCTGACCATTCAGCCAACGAGTCGGACACGCTTTATTTCCATGTTCATTTTCTACAACTGTAAATAATACATTAATAATGGTAAACACGCCGGAACATAAGGCACACTCAACTCTCGATTTACCGTAATCGGATCAACTGCGTTGCGGCTTAACCGCGATATCAAAAAACACTCAAAATGCATGAGTGTTAGGAAAATGAATGAAATGGCGTATGGCGTTTAGTTCCGGGAATATCCGAGGACATGTTCGGCTCGTCAGGTGCAGTTCTTTTAATTTGACTCCCGTAGGCGACCTGCACGTCGTGACGAGGATGAAATTATTATGGAGACGACACATACACCCAGTCCCCGTGCTAGCGAAATTAACCAATGACGTATGAAATTCCCGACCCTGCCGGGAATCGAATCCGGGGCCCTTGTGACTAAAGGCCAGCACGCTAACCATTTAGCCATCGAGCCGGATACGAGTGTTAGGAGTTAATACAAGCACAACAAACAGTTACGCATGGAACTGCCTTGGAAAATGTCGAGTCATTGCTGGAGTACATACACCAAGGGCCAGGATGATGCTCACATCACCGAAAAACTTGTCTGAGAAACTTGAGAAGCAAAATACAGAAACAGTGTTTCTCGGCACAAAAGCAGAAAATCATGACTGATTATTTTCTGAAACAGTAAAGTTAGGTAGTCTGAATGTTTTTCTTTGATTTATTAGTTTCAAAGGAAAGTGTGGTTTATTTTTCCATTTAGCGCTAATTTAACTACAATGTATTTGGTGAGTCAATAAAAAACAATACAGTACTATGATATATTTTCATTTTAACTACTTTCGGTACGCCTGTTCTATTTTTTAATTTTTGCGGGTTAACCGCGATTTTACTTATCCGGGTAGCCTTAACACTACATTATCCCGGTTAATCGAGAGCTGAGTGTACTAGCATACCACATGAAACTCATTTCTACATGAGATTTTCAATTTTTTTTTTTTTTTTTTGCTAGGGGCTTTACGTCGCACCGACACAGATAGGTTTTATGGCGACGATGGGATAGGAAAGGCCTAGGAGTTGGAAGGAAGCGGCCGTGGCCTTAATTAAGGTACAGCCCCAGCATTTGCCTGGTGTGAAAATGGGAAACCACGGAAAACCATCTTCAGGGCTGCCGATAGTGGGATTCGAACCTACTATCTCCCGGATGCAAGCTCACAGCCGCGCGCCTCTACGCGCACGGCTAACTCGCCCGGTGAGAGATTTTCAAAATACCCTCCGTTAGCACTGATACACCCATCAACCGGACGTCACATTGAATCAAATGTTCAGTGAAGGTCAGCTAGCCGCTAACTTCCGGAAATATGTTCGTCTGTCCTAATTATTTTCACGCGTTGAAGGAGAACCTTGTGTATGCTTCGTTACTGCTGCAGTGGTTGCACTTCCTAACAGTAGTAACTAACAGAAGACAAGTAGCTCAAGGTCGTTATACATGTTCAGTAATCTATAGCTCATTCCACGTTATGAAAACGGTATTGCTCCTATGCAAGGTTAGTATACTGTATAACAGGTTATCCACAACGGCTGGCTTGCGGTCATTGGCTATTCGAGCGTGACGTCACACAGATCAGGGGCGAAGCGTCAGGGGAGACAGGGTAGACAGCGTGTACCCTTAATATTTTGTGAACGAAATATTGTCTACTTAATTCAATTATTTTTTAAAACATTAACTACTGTATATCCACATTCGTGACATTATTGTATTCCCCGCTTTACTTATTTTCATCTCACTTCGGCAATACTACGGCTCGCGTTAGTTACACGAAGCACGTAGGCGAAAGTAGACGCTGTCCATTCTGTGTACGTTCCATTTGATATTCAAAGGTTTCAGATGGAGCAACAC
Source organism: Anabrus simplex (assembly GCF_040414725.1). Lineage (NCBI taxonomy): Eukaryota > Metazoa > Arthropoda > Insecta > Orthoptera > Tettigoniidae > Anabrus > Anabrus simplex. The sequence goes on along the minus strand of NC_090269.1, from coordinate 352,841,359 downwards.
TAACGCTATCTGTAGGTACTGACTGTGGAACTATGACTTTCCTATTGCGAGATTTCTCCGCCCAGTAGACAGACTTACCAGCGTCTCTTCTTGTTCTCATTGGCTAGTATTTGGATCTCGGTTATGATGGTGTTCTTATTGGCTACCATCTCAGACATGCTTTTAGTGTAGTTAATTTGAATTTACTTTATTATAAGACACGTCTAAAAATATAATAATTTACAAATATGAAGTATAGCAGAGTTACACCTAATAAATGAATAACAGCATCAAAACCCTTCAAGTACATGCATTTTCTTGCCTGCAGATATTAGTTATGGTATTATAACCCCAACAAGTATCGGCTAACATTCTTAGTAATGAACTCCAGAGTGTGCATACGGAAACAACAAAATTGCTTAACTTGATGCTGTATATTCCGTTAACGTCAGTTTCTAGTGAACGCGTTGGCCGTTAATCCAGAGGGTCCCGAATTCGATTTCCGGCCGGGTCGGGGATTTTAACCTTAATTGGTTAATTCCAATGGCTGGGGGGCTCAGTGTGTGTGTGCCATATTCATAATTAGAATTGATCATAGGTAGGGCCCAGTCCTCACAGACCCGCAGGTCGCCTATACGGCGTCAAATTGAAAGACCTGCACCAGGCCACACGCCATTATTATTATTATTATTATTATTATTATTATTATTATTATTATTATTATTATTATTATTATAGTGACGCGCTATGAGTGCCTTCAAACGAATTAAACTCTATTTAAGGACTTCGATGACCAACCGGAGACTGTCCAACTTGGGAACTCTAGCTATAGAGAAGGAACTGCTGTGGCATCTTGGTAACACGCCTCACTTCAAGACGAGCGTAATAGACATATTTGCTGAAATGAAGGACAGGCGGATTGAACTCATTTACAAGAATATTGTTCAAGGGGACTTGTACAAAAATCTATTTATTTCTTATTTCTCTTATTGAATCTACGTAACAATGAAATATGTTGCTATTCTTTTATTATAAAAAGTATGTTGTTATTTGACAACTCCCGCTACCTATTTAGTCCATATTTAAAAATAAAAGGAGTGCACGTAGGATTTTAGGTTTGTTATAGGGCTTAGTATCAGAGTCATTAATATAATACTGAATACAGATTTGCATTCGTCGAAAACAAAACTCCATTTATAATGTGATTCAAATAGTTTAAATAAAAAAATATCTGTCTACCTCCTTACTTAGTTCACGCTTCGCCACTGACACAGATACCTGCTCTCTGATCGCGGGAGTGCTTTCCAAAGGAATTTAGTGGTTGCGATATGTTTTAACCAAACAATTATTAGCTCGTGTGTCCCCTATACCTGTTCAAACTGACTTTATAAATAATAGATAACGAACACACTAATGTACAATACAAGAGCTAACCATGTCACAAGACCGTGATTGTTGCTAATAGGATTTTAGTGACCACACTACGCTACTGAAATCCAATAAAGTATTCTGAGTTAAAACAAAACTGAGCATTAAATATGACCAATGAACAAGCAAGCGAACAAAAGAACGAACAAACAGTTCTATTATGACAAAGTGATCTTACCTTAACTGGTAAGTTTCTTCATTTTCTTTATCTTCCTGACTTTCACTTCCATAACGTTGACACGTTTGCTTCCACTTCTTTTCCTTTTTCATCATGTTTGTTTAAAAATTGTATACGAGCATATGTCCTCATTTTCACAAATGTGGATACCAGATCACTACTTAAATTAGGATCACTTGCACATATTAAAGAAAATGGGTTCTGTATTACCTCTTCGGACTGTAAGTCCGTGATAAGAACAGAAATATTTCTCCATATCTAGTATAGTTTGTGACCACTCAGCTGTCGGCTCTGTAAGACCACCGTATGACAGACTTCAAACTCAGGACCCCCAACAATACGTACTCTTGTATGTTCCTCCTATTTCTGTTTAGGAACCTAAGTGTGGATGATTGCTTCGTATTTTTTAGTCATCCAACCTGCAATGTAATTCCAAACTTCGACCACCATTTCAGTATCAGTTTCACCAGCAAATTTTGGAATAGTATCATATTTGCCCTAGTCGCCTAAGTTCGGCCAGTATTCAGTATTCGGGAGATAGTGTGTTCGAACCACACTGTCGGCAGCCCTGAAGATGGTTTTCCGTGGTTTCCCATTTTCACAACAGGCAAATGCTGGGGCTGTACCTTAATTAAGGCCACGGCCGCTTCCTTCCCACTTCCAGCTCCTTCCTCTCCCATCGTCACTATATAACCTATCTGTGTCACTGCGACGTAAAAAATTTGTAAAAAAATAAAAAATTTCCCTTCTTCAAAATAGTTTTCAGCAGGGGAATATTCTAACTCACGACACGTTATTCCGCACTTCCTCAGCATTTGTGATGAGATATATTCATCAGAGGTTTCTGTTCGCGTGTTCTTGTGTTTCTTTATTTTATCTTCCGGCTCCATGCCTAAATGGTTAGCGTGCTGGTCTTTGGTCTCAGGGGTCCCGGGTTTGATTCCCGGCAGGGTCTGGAATTTTAACTATCATTGGTTAATTTCTCTGGCACGGGGGCTGGTTGTATGTGTCGTCTTCATCATCATTTCGTCCTCATTACGACGAGCAGGTCGCCTACGGACGTCAAATCAAAAAACCTGCACCTGGTGAGCCGAACATGTCTTCGGACACTCCCGGCACTAAAAGCCATACGCCATTACATTTTTCTATTTTATCGGCATTATTTCCGAGAGTAATCATCCGAAGACGATAAAGAGCGTTCAGCGGTGTAGGGTGGTCGTATAATCCTCTTCGAGAACGGATCTGGGAAAACAAATTCTACAGTGAATCTTGGTTTAGTCGCTGGGTTAAAATGTACTTCATTCCTAGATTCTGAACTTCTGAGATCAGATATTTCAAGGAGGAGATAGTCACAAGGATGGTTTTCTGGAACACTCGCTTAACTTTTTCCCCTTGCAGGTCATACTGTTAATAAGGCCACACATTTTATTTCAAATTTCGCCTTGTTGTTTTAAATGAAGACCATACGCATTTTTTCTAGAGAATTTAAATTGTCGGAGTGTACGAATTCATGAGATCATGCCAATTATTAACAGTTTCAACGAATTCACTCGTGCTTTCAGCAATAGTTGTGTCATCTCTTAATTTGAAATGACGTAACGCTGTAGCTACACTGTGTGACATTAATTCTACAGCTCTTCTTTCGTTCATCCTTTCTGTGCCCCTACAGTTTAGATGACTGACATCGATTTTGTTGCGTGCTTTAATTTCGTGGCTGTCACTCTTAACCAGAGCTTCCACAGGTTCCTTCGAGACCACTTTACCATCAGAAAATTCGAAGGCTGTGTCGAGGAACCAGTTCCTAATTAGTTTGAACAGGTGAGGGGTATCTGCAAAGAAGCACACTTTTTCTGAAGTCCGCGTGTTTAAAAACCAAGTTTTTGTTCCATTGATCCCATATGCATTCCACAAGCCTTGATCTGCTGCGCTCATGTCACAGACACATGCCATTACTTTGTACACTATTTCCGAAAGACGAGAAACCAAATTGTCTAGTATGTCTTTTGTCATCTTTTTATCGAAATCGGAAGCTTGCAATTGTGTCATCCTTCAGGAGGCCACATTCGACAGCACTCTTAACACGCATTTCGTCAAACTGGAGGACTGCAATTTTCTCGTGGTGTTTATACGAGACAGCAGCAATCTTCATCATACGCAGAATATCTTTCAGGATTCCACTTCTGTTTCGCATGTCAAATTTTGAAGTATATTTTTCCACCGTTGATAGTTCAGAGGGAAATGCAGTTTTTGCCTCATATATGTACGTATTTTTCCCTAGATGCCTTAATGTGAAAGCCGCCTATATGTCTTCATCAGTCAAATTAACGCGTTTTTGCTAGACTGTGAGTATCTTTATTTGATATTCAGTAACATTTCCTTTCAAACCGTTGGCCAGTTTTGTATGGATGCTCTGAACAGAAGTTTTTAACCTCCTACATTTAACTCCTTATGCAAATTACTTATAGATACGCGGTTTTGATGTAATTTGCTTTCCGCTGTCTCTAATTTCAGTTTAAGAACATCGTTAGTTTTCTTTCTTCATCTAACTGTTTTTAAAATTTTTCTATTACTTCAATCAGGGTCATAGTATTATCACAGACCTGGGTAGGTGGAGTGGCTGGAGGAGGTGGTGAACTTGCAATAGTCGTGCTATGTTCTGAATCTTTTTAACAATTAGTCAGCCATTTTCCTATTCCCCCCCTTTCCTTCATTCTTAATCTATCATGTAACACTTGTTCTATGCTACGCAAAACACCCAAATTTCTAGAGGGAACAGCGTATTTGTTAAGCACACGTTTGGAAGGAAGCCCTAACAATTCGCCCTTTAGATCCCTTTCAAAATCGCTATCTGAAAAATGTTCCGAACACACCCAGCAGCAATCTGCGTTCCACTTTCCATCACGCCTACATCTTTGGATCCATTTATTCCTTAGTTCCTAATTTTTTGGGAATCTGAAGTATTTGATATGACGTTTGGAGGGATCTTTCCTGATTTTCACCCAGCTGCCATTTCACACAGCAACCGTGCACCTCATACCAGGCATGTTTATATGCACCCCGAGAAAATCAATTCAAGCCAAACACAAAATAACACTGGCATAAGAAAGCAGCTATTCACCACAAGGACTTGCCAATGAAAGCATCATGAAACTATAAAATCAAAACTGCAACTCACTTGCACATACTAAAGAAACTCCCACTACTCACATACAGTATTACTGCACATATGTTTAGCGAGACTGGCGGTCAATGTTACTAACATTGGCGGTGCGTAACTGGCTGACGTCATGACCGAGCGTAGCCGAAGCCCTCCAAACGCAGAAACCCCCTTTTTTTTTTTTTTTTTTTCGGGGGCCTCCGAAGCTCGCTCCCCCCGCGTGACCATCGACTAAATCTACATGGCCTCCGACATGCTATTATTTCTAAGAAGAAAGAGACAGCAGGGAAGAGTGGGAAGTGATACAAGGAGTATCTGCCGGTTTCCGAGTTGGACTCGCTACCACGGCAATAGTTTTGTGTTGGTAGGATAGTATTAAGGTGTGGTATTGAAGGGTCAGGGAAAAACCACATAGGCAGAAAATAAAAAGCCTACATGTAAAACCTGACATTATGTGATAGCACATGCAAGGATGTAGGCTGGAAAGGTCCAGTGGTAGTGTTAGTTCAGAAGAGGTATCATGCACCAGCCATGAACCGTAGTCTCGCCGCCAGGGGATCAGTCCGTCTGGGCACTGGCCGTTACTAGCGCGGAGCTTGCCGGTTGCGGAGCCATGCATCGAGTACCACTAGGGCCCGTTGCACAGCGCCACCTCCTTGGGGTCCCTCGTACCCAGTCTCCTATCCCGTAGAAAGAGGCCAAGCCCGCCGGGGCGGGGCCCTCCTGGAAGGGGATGGGTCATGACGCCGGGCCTCCTTCCTCTCTGCCTGGGCCATGGACCGGTAAACAGGTCAACTGTGATGGGAGGCCGGGTGGCCCCCCGCGCAGTTGGCGAACACCGGCGCCTCCTTAAGAGTTGCGCAGGCCGTGTAGTGGTGATCACCCTCACAACGGTTACACCTCACTTGGAGCCTACACCTCTCCTGCCGGTGGCCCCACCTCAAACAGCGGAAACACTGCAAGAGCTGTTGAGGGGGACGTTTCGATCTCACCTGATTGCCGCTACCAGCTGAGGTCCTCTCCTGATTGGCTCCTCGGTCCGATGCTGCCCTAGGAGCAGTCCCGGGTTGCGGCTGGGCGGCCCTCTCCTGGTGGGCCAGCGTCTTCTTCTTTCCCCTGATCCGGGGACGGCGTCTTCTTCCCGGGGATCTCTTCTCGGCAGCGGAAGAGGCCTCTTCCTGGTGGCACTCCTCCCGGCATGGAGACCCCGGGGTACCAGGTGGCTCCGCTGCGTCGCCGTCTTCTTCCTCCTCCTGGCTGGAGGCGGTGGCGTCGGTCGGTGCTAACACTCAACTGCATTCCCTGTTCTGTGGGGCGCACATCGATGTCTGCAACTCGACAGTCACACTAGCAGGCTAGGCCTGTACAACAGCTTCTGAACGCCAGGGGGCCTCCTCCGCCACTGCTGTGCTGCCATCCGCCGTCGCGGGCACGTTCCTTGATTGCGCCCGGATGATAGGCCCTTCCTGGTAGACCTTGGTCTGCGTCCACTTCGCCCTGGCAGGTGGTCGACGTTCCTTGTTGGCGGCTTTGTTGTTCTGCGTGTACTTCGTGAAGTACAGCGGTCCAACTGGGGTCGCGGCGCTTGGGGGCGCCTCTATCGTCCTCAGTCCTCGGCTCCGTCTGGGTGGCTGCCTCCTGGTAGCCTGAGCCTCTGCCTTCCAGCTGCTCCCTGTGTTCTGGTAGCCGGACGACCTGGTGTCACTGGGACGCCAGCTCCTCGTAGACCCGGAAGCGGTCTGCGTCCTTGGGGTGGATGACCACCGCCCAACCAGTGATCACCTCGCCGATGGTCTCAGTGATCGACTTCCCGATGAACTCCGCGATCGCCGTAAGGAGATCGATTATGCAGATCGTCTCCTGGTAGTCGTCCGTCCCCCAACGGTTGTACACGAACAGCGTCGGGAGTCTGTAGTCGGGGGCGGCTACCGTCATGAGCGCCGCTTGTAGTTTCACTATGGCTCCCCTGCAGTCGTAACCGGCCGGTCTTACTGGAACGGATAGCTTCTCCATCCTGGTCCTCCTGCAAAAGAAATCCTGAAAGAGAAAGAGAAAGCGAGCACTGAGAAGTGCTCAGCTCTGACAAAAGCTCTTTTGGAAGTGTACTAATAAGTACAGCTGCCTGACTAGCACTTAGATAGTACAGATCGCCTGGCGAGGAGAGGGACAGCAGAGCGAGAGGCACGTATGTCCTTCCGCTACAACAGCCAAGCTCGTCCTCGGGTGCAGGAACCCCTGTTCTGGGCAATCTGTTATATACTAACCTTGGCTCTTATGGACCTACAAGGAGTGACAACACCCCCTCTGAGACACACATAATTTCTCGAGATTAAGAGATATTATACTTTACTTTGTTATGTATTATGAAAGAAATATATAAAAAGGTTGAGACCTATATGTCCGTGAGTTATTAAAATAACTCCATAACATTTTTCGTTTTCATAAATACATTTTTATGGAGAAAGCGCAATGGCTGGAACAGCCATCGCTTCGTTGCCTTCCTTCATTTTCCTTCTTCTGTGTTGCTCTGGTACGAACCGCCGGCAGCTCACTTCTGTAGTGAAGTCATCTTGAGTATTTATTTGTTGCGTGTGAGTTTTTAGGCTTTTAATCAGTGCGTCATAGTCGTGTGTTAGGTGAGAGTTATGCGATAACCCTACGTGTGTGATTTCTTTCTTTAATATTAATACTGTGATCTTTTGTAGAATCATCTACAGTATTTATTTGTTGCGTCGGTTGTTGTTGAACGCCATGTGTTTTCTTTCGTCAGAGGTCAGCACAATCAGACTGCTACAGCCCCAGTGGAAGGGGGACAGAGTCACGCGCCTCACCGGCGTCAGTGAGTTCCGAGACTTGGACGAGCGTGGGTAACAGTATTGTGTTTGTGCGCTACAACATGGACCACGGCGTCCTAATGTATATTTTGTACAGTGTAAATAGTTTTGTGAATAAATGAAGTATGTAATGTACATTAGTTGGCCTTCCCTTTGCATTTAATGAAGTACATTTCGTGGACTGTGGGAAGAGCTAGGCCTCGCTCAACACGAGTAAGCAACTCTAAAACGAGACCGAACACTTTGGTCCTCCAGTGCCCGATGTGATTCAGTGACGATATTACATCTCATAATCTGTGCATTTAGGCCTATTAGTGATAACAGTTTATTTACAAGTGTTTACATTTGTGAAGTACGAATGTGTTCGTTTTACCGCCAAACTTACAACCACCCACGTGCTAAGTATTGCGTAGTAAGGTACAAATGAGTGACTTCAACTAACGTGCCGTGTATGTGATTCACAACCATTTTCTACATGAAACACTGTGACTTGTGATGTGATTAACTGAGTTCTAATACAGTTCTCATTCATTTTAAACTTCGAGATTGAAGCGTGTGTTGCCGCCATCTTGCGCGGACGAATACAGTCTTGCCAACCCAATTGATGGAAATTCCAAGGAATAGTAATCCAGATCCGTAGCAGTAGTTCCAGAAGTGACCACCAGAGTGCAGCCCAGCCGCGCAGTGCTCTTTGGTTTTTAGCCCTGCTGTGGAAGGATACATTCTCCTGATCTGTAAGTAATCTGGCATTCCCAGTCCTTTATAATATATCCATTATTTCTTGTTATCCTTCACCATGGATCCTGTCCAGCGAAAAGGTCTCATAAAAAGAGAGTAGTTATTAAGTCTCGTATAAAACGTATAGCTAGTTTTGTCAGCACATTTAATGAAGGATCAAATCTGAATGATATTCGAGTTAGGCAAAGGCTGCTATGTTCGAGTAAGGAGGAATACAACGATGTTCAAACCCAGTTAGAAATTAGCGATGCCGAAGAAGTTCATGATGCAGATAGGGAAACCACTGAAGAACTCATCCTAGAAATAGAATCTAAGATGGAAACTCTGTTGAATGCAAATCCGAATGCAACTTTCCCCGCAACATCTAATTCTTCAAATACCAGTAGCATACATGAAATAAGACTCCCTACAATTTCACTGCCAAAATTTACAGGAATTATTTTTGAACTTATTCATTTTCGAGATACCTTCCAGAGCCTAGTAATTAATAATCATGCCTTAACAGACATACAGAGGTACTATTACCTACTCTCATGCTTATCGGGAGAACCTCATAAATTAATTGAAAGCTTGCCTGTCACTGAAAGCAATTTCAAGGTAGCTTGGGAATTCATCTTTCAGAGATATAATAACCCCAAATTTATTGTAGACCTACACGTTAAGCAACTGCTAGATCTTCCGTCAGTTAAAACAGAGTCAGCTAAGGACTTAAGAGTGTTGCTAAATCAACTGCTGAGCAACCTGAGCGCTATTGAAGTAAGGGAAATAGATGTGCCTCTGCATGAAATTTTGTTATCTCGCTTAGTGCTAGATCGAATCAGCCTCGGTCTAAGAAAACAGTGGGAAGTTAAATCTTCAGATAAGAAGTTCCCTCGCTTGAAGGATTTAGTAGCTTTCTTGGAGAATAGTTGTCAAACTCTGGAGCTAATCAACCCCGAAAAACACCAAAGCGACCAGCAACAGGTCGTATCCACACATGGTGGTGATAAGAGCAGTAAGAAGTCCTTTGTCACAACAGCAACTCATTGTGAGTTTTGTAAGGCTTCTCACACCCTAACAAAATGCCCTAAGTTTCGTGAAGCCAGCGTTAGAAATAGAATAGATTTCACCAAGAAGTGTAAACTTTGCTTTAACTGTCTGGGTGCTAATCATACTTTAAAGGAGTGTAGTTCAGGAAATTGTCGAATCTGCAATAATAGACATCATACTCTGTTGCACAAGGAGCAGAGTACATCCTACAATGCTTCTAATACATCAGAAACCAACCAGACTCAGCAGCAAACCTACTGTGTTGTGAAGAGCAACTATACTCATGTAGAAGTTCTATTGTCAACAGCTCTCGTAGTGGTCACAGACAAATGTGGGAATACACGTCAGTGCCGAGCTCTACTTGATGGTGCGTCTCAAATGCATTTCATGTCCAGGCGTTTGGCAGATCGCTTAGGGATTGAACTGAGTCGGCACTCAATGCCTATAAGGGGAATTGGTGATACTAAGGCAACTGAATCATCACATATTTGTCAAATCCAAGTTACATCTAGGGTCACAGACTACACTACCCCTATTGCTTGTGCTGTACTTCCTCGCATAACTGGTCAGCTCCCTACAGTACAGCTTGACACGTCTGACTGGCAGCTACCACAGGACATTTCCTTGGCGGATCCTCAATTTAGTACACCAGGTGAAGTTGATTTACTACTGGGGGCTTCTGTGTTTTTTGACATACTGCGTCCTGGTCAACTCACGAGAGAAAATCATCCTGTACTACAGGACACTGAATTTGGTTGGATCTTATCAGGCAAGATACCATCACACTCTCTAAAGTCTACCAGCAAGAAAGTAATGTCTTGTCTTGTGCGCGGCAATGAACTGCACGTACAGGTCGAACGATTTTGGTAACAAGAGGAAGTAAAGATGTCTCCCCCGCGTTCTAAGGAAGAAAGTCAGTGCGAAGAACACTTTGTGAACAACACTACTAGGGACAGCACCGGAAGATATGTTGTAAGAATGCCTATTAAACCACACCATGAGGAACTTGGGGATTCATTTAAATACGCCACTCGTTGCCTCAGTCAAATTGAACAGAGGTTACATCGCCAACCAGACTTGAAGAAGGACTATGTTGAGTTCATGACAGAATATGCTGATCTTCATCACATGGAACTTGTGACAACGCAAACCAATAAGCCAACATATTACCTGCCGCATCATGCTGTAATTAAGCAGTCCAGCACTACCACTAAGGTCAGAGTCGTCTTCAACGCCTCTGCTAATACTACTAGTAACTACTCACTGAAAAATATCTTGATGGTTGGACCTACGGTGCAAGAAGACTTGTATTCTATCATCTTGAGATTTAGAACACATAAGTATGCCTTCACTGCAGATGTTACAAAAATGTACAGGCAAATTCTAGTTCATCCTGATGACCAAGATCTGCAACGCATTGTATGGCGTTCTTCTCCTAATGAACCTATCCAGATTTATCGACTTTCCACTGTAACTTATGGTACCTCAGCAGCGCCGTTTTTAGCCACGAGATGCCTGGTACAACTTGCCAACGATGGTGCACTGCAATACCCAAGAGCGTCGGAGCCATTACGAAGAGACTTCTATGTTGATGATGTTCTGAGTTGAGCAGATACCATTGGAGATGCACTCAGTCTGCAACAAGAGCTGATCGAACTACTCAGTAGCGCAGGCTTTTCTCTTCGTAAATGGTGTGCTAACCATCCTACTCTTTTAGAGCACATACCTCTTCAGCACCAAGAATCACTACTGCCCTGGAGTCTGGATGACAAGGAAGAGGGTACCATTAAGGCCTTGGGACTACTGTGGCATCCTCTAAAGGACATCTTCTAGTTTGTAGCTACCAGTCACACCCAGAAGACCACAACCTGGACAAAACGTAGTGTGTTATCCTGCATTTCATCCATTTTTGATCCTTTGGGCCTCTTAGGTCCAGTAATAATAAAATGTAAAATTTTCTTGCAACATTTATGGCAGGCGAAAGTGGACTGGGATCAGAGTTTGCCTCCTGAGCTATTAACTACTTGGGAACAGTTTCATGCATATTTGCCATCACTCAACGACATTCGCATCCCTCGAAGAGTGACGGGAGACGGAGAGATTAAACAATATGAGTTACACGGATTCTCTGATGCTTCAGAAAGGGCCTTTGGAGCATCTGTTTACATACGGAGTATAGATGTCAAGGATAATGTAACAGTAGTGCTGTTAAGCTCCAAATCCAGAGTAGCACCACTAAAACAGATTTCCCTCCCTAGACTTGAACTATGTGGTGCATTACTCCTTGTAAAATTAATGGATAAGATTAAAACTGCACTTAACCTCAAAATTGAACAAAACTACTACTGGACTGATTCTACCATAGTACTAGCTTGGCTTGCAGGAGAGCCCGCATCTTGGAAAACGTTTGTTGGTAACCGAGTGTCTGAGATACAACAACTTTCATCTGTAGAACGGTGGAACTATGTGACGTCACAGGACAATCCAGCTGACATCATTTCTAGAGGGATTGAACCACATCTTCTTCAAGACAATCTGTTATGGTGGGCGAGACCATCCTGGCTCTACCAGCCACCGTCAACCTGGCCTGTCAGTGACATGAAGAAAACTTCCGAACTCAGTGATGTACCAGAGCAACGGAAACTAGCTGTTTGCTTACTTGTTGTCAGTGATTTCCTTTAAGACTTAGTCCAACGCTTTTCTTCTTGGTCACGGCTGGTGAGAGTCATGGCCTTCATACTGAGATACATAAACAACCTCAGGCTTGCTGCTTCAAGGAGACAGGTGGGAAGTCTGACTGTAGTAGAACTTCAAGAGGCATCGCACAGGATCATTCGTACTGCCCAAGAACGAGAATATGGTAAGGAGCTTCAAGATCTGCGACTTGGCAGACCGATCGCAAAGGACAACAAGTTGAAGTCTCTTCATCCCTTTTGTAGATGCAAACCAGATGCTTAGGGTGGGCGGCAGATTGGAACAATCGCAAGCTCCGTACAGCCAGAAACATCCCATCATCCTACCACCTAATCATCATGTGACCAGGTTGTTAGTAATGTGTGAGCACATGCGACTTCTGCATGCTGGACCCCAACTTTTGCTTGCAACCATTAGATATTGGATACCTAATGGTAAGTCTGCCATTAGGCACATAACACACAAGTGTCTCCCTTGCTACAAGCGGAAGGCAAGTACATCAACTCAACTCATGGGCCAGCTCCCACACCACAGGGTAGAACCCAACAGACCATTTTTGAACTGTGGAGTTGACTATGGGGGTCCACTTTACATTAAGCAAGGGACTCGTAAGAGCAAAACAAAGCTAAAATGTTATATTGCTCTATTCATCTGCATGGCTACCAAGGCGATCGATCTTAAACATGTCTCTGACCTGTCTACTGATGCGTTCCTAGCTGCTCTGCGTAGATTTACATCGCGTCGGGGTATCTGCCAGAATATCTGCAGCGACAATGGAAGTACCTTCGTGGGAGCAAGAAACGAGCTACGTGAGCTTCACACCCTTTTCAGATCTCAAGTACATCAGAGGAAGGTGTATGACTTCGCATCTCAATGTGGAATCCAGTGGCATTTTATTCCACCGCATGCCCCTCATTTCGGTGGGCTGTGGGAGGCTGGCATAAAGTCTACTAAGTCCCATTTGAAGAAGGTTGCAGGAAATATTGTACTGACTTTTGAAGAAATGTCCACGTTGTTAGTTCAGATTGAGGCATGCCTGAATTCGAGACCAATAACCAAATTGTCTGATAATCCTGATGACTATTCATTCCTGACTCCCGGTCACTTCCTGATTGGAGAACCTCTCACAACCATCCCAGAGCCAGATTTACTTACAGTTTCAGGTTCTCGTCTGTCCAGGTGGCAACTACTTCAGCGTTGCAGACAGTACTTCTGGAAGCGATGGTCAAGGGACTATCTACGTCAACTCCAGCAGCGGACTAAGTGGTCAACAGGAAGGGTCAACCTTCAACCCGGAACTCTGGTTCTTCTCAAGGAAGACAACTTGCCACCTCTCGTGTGGCAGACAGGTATCGTGGTGGATACGCACGCAGGTGCTGACGGCTTGGTGCGAGTTGCCACTATTCGCACGCCCAAGGGGACCTTCAAACGGCCAATTGCAAAACTTTGTGTCTTCCCAGAAGAGGTTGAAACTGTATATAGTGAAAAAGTGTAATTAGTGAAAAGGTGTAATCTTTGATGTGCTAAAACTTTGGGATTTTTCATTTGATTTTTTCAGTGTGAGTGCTAATTTTTATTGTTCGTAATAATATTTATGTTTGTAATTTATATACAAATTAGGTGGGCGCTATGTTGAATGCCATGTGTTTTCTTTCGTCAGAGGTCAGCACAATCAGACTGCTACAGCCCCAGTGGAAGGGGGACAGAGTCACGCGCCTCACCGGCGTCAGTGAGTTCAGAGACTTGGACGAGCGTGGGTAACAGTATTGTGTTTGTGCGCTACAACATGGACCACGGCGTCCTAATGTATATTTTGTACAGTGTAAATAGTTTTGTGAATAAATGAAGTATGTAATGCACATTATGTTGGCCTTCCCTTTGCACTTAATGAAGTACATTTCGTGGACTGTGGGAAGAGCTAGGCCTCGTTCAACACGAGTAAGCAACTCTAAAACGAGACCGAACAGTTGTCTAGCCTTTATTAGCCTCTATTGCCCGGATACATTTATTAAATGAATTAAATACATCCCTCTATACTCGAGCCCATAAAAATTATTTATCAATTCTCTCCCTCAAGTTGCCTTACACTTCAGTGCTGAGGTTTTTATGTTCCGTAGTTTGCCTCTTATTCTGTACAAACCAAAAATAGCCCCTGAAAATCCCCCGTCCCCTTTAGTTCAGAACAATGATTTGTAGGTTAGATTCTTGCGCTTTTTGTTTTGAACTTAAATATTGAATTTCACAAATTTATTTGCCGCCGTGTTCCCGTGATGGTGTTGAGCAGAGCCGCTCGATATGGCAACACTGTTGTCATAAGAGCAATTTTGTTTTCTTAACATGGAGTGAACTATAGGGGCAGGCTACATACAGTTCGGAGGTCACAGAGAACTACAGTGGTGCATTTCTAGCTGTTTACGTCTTTCATATGACGCAGCAAATTTGGGAGAGACTCTTGCTAGGTGAAACTCCTTTTCCTTTTAAGGAAGGTGGAGAGCTGCCACAAGTCACTGTATTCTGTGCTGAATCATAGTCACCTACTCCTTTCAATTAGCTCATTAATACACAACTAAGGAGTTCAAACCATGTAGGCTACATAATACAGACCACGCAAATTATTCTAACACGATGATTAATTCGTAGAAAGAGGAGATATTACAACAGTGTCACGAAGCGGGAAAGCAGAGGGGGTAGAATAAAAGGTGTGTGGACTCACAGTTATTCTCACTTTGAGTTCATTTAATAATAACAATGACATGTGGCCTGTCGCAGGTCGTTCGAGTTGACGCCTGATAGGCGACTTGCGTGTCTGTGATGATAGGGCCCTACCTAAGATGAACTCTAATAGTGAGGACGGCATACACACCCATTCCCTGAACCGTCTAAATTAACCAACGGAGGTTAAAATCCTCAATCCGGCCGGAAATGGAGGCCGGGACCCCTTGGACCAAAGACTAGCGAGCTAGTCATTTATCCATGGAGCTGAACAGTCATTTAATACATACATACATAGATAGATACATACGTTGAACAGGCAAGGGCTGCGTTCAAGAGAATGAGCAAACTTCTCAGTAACAGAGACTTTAAGATCAACCTCCGTCTTCGTTTACTTCGGTGGTATGTATTTTGTGTCTTATTTATTGGTGCCGATACTTGGACCTTAACAGAAAACACCACCAAACAACTTCAATCTTTTGAGATGTGGTGTTACCGAAGCCTGTTCAGAATATCATGGGTATACAGAATACGTAGCCTATCACTGAAGTACTCCAACGCCTGAACAAAGAGTTGTACCTCAGCCACGTCATTACAAATGATAAATATAGATTCCTTCAGCTTACCTTACAAGGTAAAATTGAAGGAAAGAGAAGTAGGGCTAGAAGGAGAATATCTTGGCTACGGAATCTACAAGAATGGTATGGGCACAGTCCCCCACTCTTTTCAGAGTTGCCGAGAACAAGAATCAGGTCGCCTTGATGACAGCCGACATCCAATGAGGATCAACAAGAAGATACATACATCATACATACACACATACATACATACTACATATATCTTCGTTATAGATTGTTATATCTGTGAGGGTTTCCGTCTGCAAGTCTCTGTCAATTCACTAAGCACCTCCACAATCCTCTATTTGTCTCGAGGCCTCGTTTAGTTCCACAACACTTACCATTAAACCATCGTCACATGGGTCTCCTTCTCCGTCTTACCTTTGATGAACGAGTCACTCCTGTCCTCCTCTATTCACTTCACATGACGCAGTCGGGGTGTACATAGGATGACCAGACGTCCTCATTTATCCGAACATGTCCTCCTTTTTTAGAGAATCTCCTTATTTTGGGGTAATCTGTTTTACTACCGCGTTTCTGCAAATATCCTCCATTACGTGACGGCATCATCGATAACGTACCGATACGCAGAAATGTGGTCGGGGGATACAACTGAGGAGTATGACCAGTACCTCGCCCAGGCGGCCTCACCTGCTATGCTGAACAGGGGCCTTGTTGGGGGATGGGAAGATTGGAAGGGATAGGCAAGGAAGAGGGAAGGAAGCGGCCTTGGCCTTAAGTTAGGTACCATCCCGGCATTCGCCTGGAGGAGAAATGGGAAACCACGGAAAACCACTTCCAGGATGGCTGAGGTGGAAATCGAACCCACCTCTACTCAGTTGACCTCGTACCACTTTTCAAATTTCGTGGCATAGCCGGGAATCGAACCCGGGCCTCCGGGGGTGGCAGCTAATCACGCTAACCACTACACCACAGAGGCGGACACAGACACTATTTACCATTCTGTACTATGGTCGTCTGACGAGAAGTCGCCTGGATGCGAGGGGTAAACATGGCTGCCGCGCGTGCGCCTATCTCAAGTCTCAAGGCCTGACAATAAACATCTGTTCCATCCGCGATGATTCTTGCTAAGTGAGTTGCTGTCATGAAATTTCAAATTGGTAGTGCAATTGTGCCTTACAAGGGGGCATTCCCTACCCGTCACCACCGATTTCGCTCAAATTTATAGAACGTGCAGGGCTTGGCTGGAAATGAAAGTACCCGAAGTGGGAACTCCAGATGGCCAAGCGTATAGAAAATAAAAATAAAAATGTCGACGCGGCTCTCGCACCGTATAAGCCACTTACGTTAGCACGCACGCCGAGCAGTTGTTGGCGGAGCGGTAAGAGCTTGGGCTAATAATTCGATGGTCGTGGGTTCGACTCCCAGTGTGGAGACTGGTTTATTCTGTCAATTATTATATTATTCATTTTCCAATTACGCAAAGAGGTGAATAATTCATTTTATTTATTTATATGCAAAAGGCATAGAAAAGGTAAAACATTGGGATTTCATTGTCAGACTTTTTTCTACCTGCGCCAAGAATCTATTGTTTGTGTACAGCCGCCAGGAGCAACCTTCACTTGTCAGGTGAAAACGAATCTTACGGCGAAACGACTATTCACGTTTATGGCACTTTCCCCAAGGAGGGGAGATAGCCAATAAAGGAGGAAAAAGAAGAATTTCTGTTTGAACACGTCGGGAAAGTTCGCAACTCCAAATTTTCTACAATTGTGCACTCTTTAAAAAAATGGCGTCCTATATGCCTATAAATAAATATAAATAAAATGAATAATATAAAAATTGAGAAAAATATTCTCCACTCGGGGAGTCGAACCCACAACAACCGAAATATCCGCCGAAGCTCTTACCCCTACGCCAACTACAGCTCAACGTGCGCTCTAACGTAAGTCGCTTATACTTTTAATTTTTATTTTCTATGCACTTGGCCATCTGGAGTTCCCACTTCGGGTACATTCATTTCTAGCCAAGCCCTGCGTGTTCTATAAATTTGAGCGAAATCGGTGGTGACGAGTAGGGAATGCCCCCTTGTTAGTTACACATTTACTGAATGTACTACATAATAAACAATTTGACAATGAATATTCAATGTCTGTCATGACTGATGTTTGTAGCTAAGACCGGGCGAGTTGGCCGTGCGCGTAGAGGCGCGCGGCTGTGAGCTTGCATCCGGGAGATAGTAGGTTCGAATCCCACTATCGGCAGCCCTGAAGATGGTTTTCCGTGGTTTCCCATTTTCAAACCAGGCAAATGCTGGGGCTGTACCTTAATTAAGGCCACGGCCGCTTCCTTCCAACTCCTAGGCCTTTCCTATCCCATCGTCGCCATAAGACCTATCTGTGTCGGTGCGACGTAAAGCCACTAGCAAAAAAAAAAGTTTGTAGCTAAGAGAGTAGTATATGTTACTTGTGTCGTGCCTACAAGCTGCCGCGACTTCCCGTCAAGCACATAGTATAATGCATGCTTCTCTCTCAGCAACACTCAATCAGAACAATGCTATAAAATGGCGTATGCCGGGATGTGTCCGAGGACTTCGGCTCGCCAAGTGCAGGTCTCTTGATTTGACGCCCGTAGGCGTCGTGCGCGTTGTGATGAGGACGAAATGGTGATGAAGACGACACATACACCCAGCCCCCGTGGCAGTGAAATTAACCTATGATGGTTAAAATTCCTGACCCTGCCGGGAATCGAACCCGTTATATCGGTGACCAACGGCCAGCACGATAACCGTTCAGCCATGGAGCCAGACAGAACACTACTATGTTAATGCGTGACAGCTGACACCGTGACAACCGACAGGAAATCACCGGGTTTTGAAGAATACCTGTTTTAAATGGATGGCGCTGAAAAGTGATATTGTTTATCGTGATTTTCAAAAATCTGTTCTGTATCTTCAGTCTACAACTTTTTTACGTCTCACCGACACAGATACGTTTTACGGCGACGATGGGATAAGAAAGGGCTAGGACTGGGAAGGAAGCGGATGCAAGCTCACAGTTGCGTGCCCCTATCCGCACGGCCAACTCGCCCGATGTGAAATCTTTTGATCAGTTCTGCAATTTCAAACAATTCCTGAATGTGATTAGTAATTGCCCTGAATTTAACAAGTTACCTTGTAGTCAGAAATGGGCGAAGTGTTTCAAATCAGTTAACTGTAGTCCAGTGTTATTAAAAATATGAAGAATCTTTTTTCTATACCAGGATACAGAGCAAATGTACAATTACTATTTTCATTGATCTCAGCAAAATCTAGTACATGAAGAGGTGCATGTCCTCGCAGTTGACGGTGGAACAAGACAAATCGACATGATTGCCTTCAAACCTGGGAGCAGGAACTGTTTCGTTCTCGACCCGACCGTCAGATTTGAAGCAGGTGCTCAACTGCCCGTTAAAGTCGATGAAGA
Organism: Anabrus simplex; assembly: GCF_040414725.1. Classification (NCBI taxonomy): domain Eukaryota; kingdom Metazoa; phylum Arthropoda; class Insecta; order Orthoptera; family Tettigoniidae; genus Anabrus; species Anabrus simplex. Next base: position 352,822,568 of record NC_090269.1, on the reverse strand, counting down.
AAAAGATAATATAATCACCAAGCACTCCATATTACCTCAATAAGTACAACCTTGAGGACATAGATGTCATAGGGCTCATGCTGGGTGCAAGGGGCACCAGTTTTTAACTACGGGTCCTCTACTTACGACGTTTTGGTGTATCGAATGAGAGCATTGTGAGCTGGGGCATGCAAACATAGAAAGACTCGATAGCGATCCTGAGGCATCAGCTGTACGCTCCCCCCACCGCATGGCACTATAGCCCTTGAAGGGCCTTGTCCTATCAAGCGACCGCTGCTCAGCCCGAAGGCCTTCAGATTACGAGGTGTCATGTGGTCAGCACGACGAATCCCATCGGTCGTTATTCTTGGCTTTCTAGACCGGGGCCTCTATCTAACCGTCAGATAGCTCCTCAATTCTAATCACGTAGGCTGAGTGGACCTCGAACCAGCCCTCAGGTCGAGATAAAAATCCCTGACCTGGCCGGTAATCGAACCCACTTCAATTGAGATAATGTATCTGCTGCTTCTTTGTTTTCTGTACATTATCAATAAGATTGTTTTTACTCTGTACTAAATTTATACTGCATGGTATTCTTTGTCTGTTTGGCAACCTCAGTAATTTGAGGAAGAATAAATATTATTCATCATCATCATCATCTGTTGACCCTCCAGGTTCGGTTTTTCCCTCGGACTGAGCGAGGGATCCCACCTCTACCGCCTCAAGGGCAGTGTCCTCTCTCTGTTGCGTGAATCATGTGAAGACTCCACTGCCAAAACTGGCTATATCCTTAGTAAACGAATGTATACAAGCCGCGGGAAACTAATAACTCCTTCCTTATTGGCGGCAGTTGCCAACATTTTTCAGTCTTACAGCTGGTTCGACACACATTTATTATAATCATAATTATGAAAATTAAGGCTCGATATTTGCGAAGTTATTAAAGATTTTTGGCTGGATGGAGAAAGTTTTGGAATTGTACACTGGAATGAGAGAGTTTTGAAAATGATTTTATCATTTGGATTAAAGTAATATTATAATTATATACATCCCTGAAACCATCGATGGATTCTTTACGGATGCTGCCCGTGTTCATAGATTTCCGACTCAGATTTTGTAATGGAAATCTTCAGATTCCGTATACATTCAGAAAGGCAGTACTACAGGCTGAAGTCAAACCTTTGCTTACTTTTTTACAAAATAACATATAGTAACTGAATATCCTGCTCGAATGCCTTTGATGGAGCGCCTTCTTGTAGGAATACTTTGAGATGTGTGCTCCACTATGAATTTATCCTGATCTATTTTTTAATAGTTGGCATAAGAGCTGCATGATATTCTTGTACATCCTGCATTGTCAAACCACCACAGCCATAGACACACTGCTTTTGATTACCTCCTGGAAGATCAGCGAGGGAAGTAGGCAATATCTGAAAAGAAATAGCCGGGTTGAGTGACTCAGACGGTCCAGGCGCTGGCCTTCTGACCCCAAGAATGTCGGTTCGATCCTGGCTCAGTCCGGTAGTATTTGAAGGTGCTCAAATACGTCAGCCTCGTTTCGGTAGATTTACTGGCATAAAAAAGAACTCCTGCGGGACTAAATTCCGCCACCTCAGCATCCCCGAATACCGTAAAAGTATTTAGTGGGACGTAAAGCCAATAACATTATTATTATTATTATTATTATTATTATTATTATTATTATTATTATTATTATTATTATTATTATTATTATTATTGAAAAGAAATACATTAAAAGCAATTAGTACTGACATTATTTTGTATTATTTATACTAACTGTTCAATTTATTCGAACCGGGCGAATTATCCGTGCGGTTAGGGGCGCGCAGCTGTGAGTTTGCATCCGGGAGATAGTGGTTCGAACCCCACTGTCGGCAGCCCTGAAGATGGTTTTCCGTTGTTCCCCATTTTCACGCCAGACAAATGCTGGGGATATACCTTAATTAAGACCACAACCGCTTCCTTCCCATTCCTAGGCATTTCCTATCCCATCGTCACCAAAAGATCTATCTGTGTCGGTGCGACATAAAGCAAATTTTAAAAAATGCCCGAAATTGTTCAAAGCATTAGGACTCGGTAAGGTATGGGTTATTCTGCCCGAAGGCAGGTCCGAACCTCCACAGAGGTGTTCCTGAGCCGGAGGACTCGCACCCTCGGAAATAAAAAATATAGGTACCATTACCTCTTTGTTTTTCCTTCATGTTGACGGATCATTCTGGCTTTTTTTTTCTTTTCCCGTTTTCTACCAGGAGGTGATAGCAATATAGCTTATGCAGCGTTAGTAATTGTTGAAAACATGAACTTAAACCGACCTTGTAGGAAAAATAAGGAGAATGGAGAGAGTTTCGGAACCCAAACACCAAATTATAGTAATCTTGCTTATGCATTGAAGAAGTTCTGAAAATAATTCATGTAGGGAAAGAAAGAGTTTGGAGCAGTACACATGGTGGAAGAAGAGAGTTTTGAAAAGTTCGTACATCTAATTTTAAGTTAAGTTGCTCAGCGAAAGAACAAGCTTAGCCATGAAAGGGGTAACAGATTTCTTAGAATAGTTTGTTGAGAGATTAAAACCCTCATTACCTAATTTTTTCTAATAAGTGGAAGGAATCAGTTTTGGAAGAAGAGTCTTCACACATATTTTACAATTCGTTTTACGTCGCACCGACGAATACACGTCTTATGGCGACAATGGGATAGGAACAGTCTAGGAGTGGGAAGGAAACGGCCGTGGCCATAATTAAGGTACAGCCCCTCCATTTGCCGTATATTTCGTACCATAAGACGCACATTTTATTACAAAAATACTGTCTAAAGTCTATCATATTTAGATACTGATTATAGGTGATCTGCAATACTCTCAGCAATTGACCTCTCTTATTACTGCAGTTAAAAAACAGCATGTATGGTATGCCTGCATTTGTCTGACAGGAATGCGATTTGCCAGGGAAGTCCTAACAAGACGGCTCACAAACCCTTCCCTGCCTGCCTACTTATCGTACCAGAGCTGCGACTTTGACCACCACTATAGGTAATATTCAAGGAAGGCTAGAAAGAAAACCTTTCATTTTGGAATCAATAGAATGTTCTGGTAGTGACAATATCAGTTGTACAGAAGAAGTTTTATTACAACATAGCATTTAAATGAAAAAAGTTGTGGAATACAAAAAAATACATAGTAGGCGCAATAGGGCAGCAGAAAGACAATTCGGATCTTCACCAAATGAGAAAATGATACGTGAATGGCGAAAACAAGAAAATTACTTGTTGAACCTGGGAAAAAACACTCTTTTAGGAAGCTTGCTAAAAATATGGCCTCTTCTAGTGTCAGAAATGAAGGAATGGATGACAAACCACAGCAATAATTTCATATATTCCGAAACTCTCTCCATTCTCCTTATTTTTCCTACAAGGTCAGTTAAGTTCGTTTTCAACAATTATTTCATATATGGCACTTGTATATCCCAACCCATAGCCGGAATCACTATCAACAGCCTTCCTGAATTTTAATACATTATTACACAACAGCGAAACATAGTAGGCCTACATATCTGACTTTTGTATCATATGAAATCATCCAAAATGAAGATGTTTTTCAGGAACTATATATCTACTAACGTAATTTAATTACACCAGTCTTATGAAAAACATTTCAAATGTACGAGAAGGAACTTATACATTCAAGTTTTGCCAATGAGTCTGCTCAAACAATAAAAATGAATCATTTAATGTGGCTACTTAAGCCACAAATTAACACAATTATATTTGGAATACAAAAATGTATCTATTTAAGTAGTTTGTCTTGATATAATAGCGTTGAAAACACTGGGCTATGCACAGTCCAACCTTGCACTCCTCGCACCGTCATCTGCTTTCTTTTGACGGTATTGGTGTATTATTATTATTATTATTATTATTATGATTATTATTATTACAATTACAATTACAATTACAATACAATACAATACAATACAATTACAATTACAATAATAATAATAATTATTATTATTACTATTATTATTATTATTATTATTATTATTATTATTATTATTATTATTATTATTATTATTATTAGTGGTTCATGTTTGTGGGTTACTGTAGTCACGTCCTAGTTCGTGAACCATGGGCAACGGCTGAGTGGCCTAGTAAGTGGTCCGAGAGTCGGGATACCAGTTGCTATGGAATGGGAGTGGGCATCTCGGACATATTCTGAGTCGTGGCCCTCCTCGTGCTCAGGCGGCTAGGACTATACAATTCACCGGTGGTCCATAACCCGTTAATGGAGAGATCCTCACTTGGACTATGTGCAAGTAGGGCAGCATCCTGCTTCATGAATTTACCCAGCTCAGAACACTTCAAGCAAGCCTCGGACCTATGGGAGTAACGGAGTCCCACTCCCATTTGACAGGCGAGGGACTCCTTGGAAACAACTTGGCGAACGAAATGGAATTCGATGGGGAGCTATCAATATTAATGGGGCTTATGGAAGAAAGAAGGTAGAACTGGCTGAGTCAGCAAAGAGGATGCATCTGGATGTGCTAAGAGTAAGTGATATTCGGGTAAGAGGAGATAATGAGGAAGAGATAGGAGATTATAAAGTGTACTTGACGGCTGTTAGAAAGGGAAGGGCAGAGTCTGGGGCAGGGCTCTTTATCAGGAATACCATTGCACGCAACATAGTTTCTGTTTGGCACGTAAATGAGCGAATGTTGTGGGTAGATTTGTCAGTGGGAGGAATTAGGACAAGAATTGTGTCCGTGTATTCACCATGTGGAGGTGCAGATGAGGATGAAGTTGACAAGTTTTATGAAGCATTGAGTGACATCGTGGTCACGGTCAACAGCAAGGATAGAATAGTGCTAAAGGGCGATTTCAATGCGAGAGTTGGGAATAGAACTGAAGGATACGAGAGGGTGATTGGTAAATGTGGGGGAGATATGGAAGCTAATGGGAATGGGAAGCGTTTGCTGGACTTCTGTGCTAGTATGGGTTTAGCTGTTACGAATACATTCTTCAAGCATAAGGCTATTCACCGCTACACATGGGAGGATAGGGGTACCAGTTCCATAATAGACTATATCTTAACAGACCTTGAATTCAGGAAATCTGTTAGGAATGTACGAGTTTTTCGCGGATTTTTCGATTATACAGACCACTGTCTGATCTGTAGTGAACTAAGTATCTCTAGGCCTAGGGTGGAGAAAGTGAAATCTGTCTGCAAACGAATAAGGGTAGAAAATCTCCAGGACGAGGAAATTAGACAGAAGTACATGGATATGATTAGTGAGAAGTTTCGAACAGTAGACAGTGAGCAGGTTCAGGATATAGAAAGTGAATGGGTGGCATACAGGGATGCTGTAGTAGAAACAGCAAGGGAAAGCCTAGGAACAACCGTGTGTAAAGATGGGAAAAGGCGAACGTCTTGGTGGAATGATGAAGTGAGAGCAGCCTGTAAACGTAAAAAGAAGGCTTATCAGAAATGGCTCCAAACAAGGGCCGAGGCACGTGGATGAAAGAAACAGAGCAAAACAAATAGTTGTTGAATCCAAAAAGAAGTCATGGGAAGATTTTGGTAATAACCTGGAAAGGCTAGGTCAAGCAGCAGGGAAACCTTTCTGGACAGTAATTTAGAATCTTAGGAAGGGAAGGAAAAAGGAAATGAACAGTGTTTTGAGTAATTCAGGTGAACTCATAATAGATCCCAGGGAATCACTGGAGAGGTGGAGGGAATATTTTGAACATTTTCTCAATGTAAAAGGAAATCATCCTGGTGGTGTTGCAAACAGCCAAGCTCATGGGGAGGAGGAAAATGATGTTGGTGAAATTATGCTTGAGGAAGTGGAAAGGATAGTAAATAAACTCCATTGTCATAAGGCAGCAGGAATAGATGAAATTAGACCTGAAATTAAGTATAGTGGGAAGGCAGGGATGAAAGTGCTTCATAGAGTAGTAAAATTAGCGTGGATTGTTGGTAAGGTACCTTCAGATTGGACAAAAGCAGTAATTGCACCTATCTATAAGCAAGGGAACAGGAAGGATTGCAACAGGTATCTCATTCATTAGTATACCAGGCAAAGTATTCACTGGCATCTTGGAAGGGAGGGTGCGATCAGTCGTTGAGAGGAAGTTGGATGAAAACCAGTGTGGTTTCAGACCACAGAGAGGCTGTCAGGATCAGATTTTCAGTATGCGCCAGGTAACTGAAGAATGCTACGAGAGGAATAGGCAGTTGTGTTTATGTTTCGTAGATCTAGAGAAGCATATGACAGGGTACCGAGGGAAAAGATGTTCGCCATACTGGGGGACTATGGAATTAAAGGTAGGTTATTAAAATCAATCAAAGGCATTTATGTTGACAATTGGGCTTCAGTGAGAATTGATGGTAGAATGCTTTTTTTTTTTTTTTGCTAGTTGCTTTACGTCGCACCGACACAGATAGGTCTTACGGCGACGATAGGACAGGAAATGGCTAGGAGTGGGAAGGAAGCGGCCGTGGCCTTAATTAAGGTACAGCCCCAGCATTTGCCTAGTGTGAAAATGGGAAACCACGGAAAACCATTTTCAGGGCTGCCGATAGTGGGGTTCGAACCTACTATCTCCCGAATACTAGATACTGGCCGCAATTAAGCGACTGCAGCTATCGAGCTCGGTGATGGTAGAATGAGTTCTTGGTTCAGGGTACTTACAGGAGTTAGACAAGGCTGTAATCTTTCACCTTTGCTGTTCGTAGTTTACATGGATCATCTGCTGTTAGGTATAAAATGGCAAGGAGGGATTCAGTTAGGTGGAAATGTAGTAAGCAGTTTGGCCTATGCTGACGACTTTGTCTTAATGGCAGACTGTGCCAAAAGCCTGCAGTCTAATATCTTGGAACTTGAAAATAGGTGCAATGAGTATGATATGAAAATTAGCCTCTCGAAGACTAAATTGATGTCAATAGGTAAGAAATTCAACAGAATTGAATGTCAGATTGGTGCTATAAAGCTAGAACAGGTCGATAATTTCAAGTATTTAGGTTGTGTGTTCTCCCAGGATGGTAATATAGTAAGTGAGATTGAATCAAGGTGTCGTAAAGCTAATGCAGTGAGGTCGCAGTTGCGATAAATAGTATTCTGTAAGAAGGAAGTCAGCTCCCAGACAAAACTGTCTTTACATCGGTCTGTTTTCAGACCAACTTTGCTTTACGGGAGCGAAAGCTGGGTGGACTCAGGATATCTTATTCATAGGTTAGAAGAGACAGACATGAAAGTAGCAAGAATGATTTTTGGTACTAACAGGTGGGAACAATGGCAGGAGGGTACTCGGAATGAGGAGATAAAGGCTAATTTAGGAATGAACTCGATGGATAAACCGGGTTCGGTGGTGGGGTCATGTGAGGCGAATGGAGGAGGATAGGTTACCTAGGGAGACTAAGACGACGATGGTTAGACTCGGTATCTAACGATTTAAAGATAAGAGGTATAGAACTAAATGAGGCCACAACACTAGCTGCAAATCGAGGATTGTGGCGACGTTTAGTGAATTCACAGAGGCTTGCAGACTGAACGCTGAAAGGCATAACAGTCTATAATGATAATGTATGTAATGTATGTATGTGTGTTATTAATATTATTATTATTATTATTATTATTATTATTATTATTATTATTATTATTATTATTATTATTATTATTATTATTATTATTATTATTATTACGATATTGGTGAATCATCATCCTTCATCCTTTCGTCTAAACGAAAAAAGTCGAAATTTCTGAAGAGGTGAAGTATTTCTATAGTTAGTATTCGGAGTAATATAATACAGCTAAAAAAATTTGTGAGGAAAGCAACGGGAAACTACCTGACTCCTCATTTCCCTAGTACGCCTCTTCAGAGATGCCTAAGCCATCTATGACAGCTGATGGCAGAGCTGTTGAGGATCCCACCAGCGGCATCGCTGACGGACTGGACATTCATACATACAAAAAAACTTGCACTCGAAAGTGACGTAACAAATGAAAATCTTGCCCGAACTATCAATTGATATGTTATCCAGTCCGTAAGCAGAGTATACACCACTGTCAGCTATTTCTGAACCCGCTTCTCCGGATAAAATATCCAAGCCGGTGTGAACACATGTTTGTACAATAACACAGATGACAGATTTGGCGCGCTCAGCATCCGACACCTCGAGTGCTTCGGTAGAGGTTACGGCAAGGAGAAACTATAATTTTTATCGTTTCAGCAGGGCGAATAGAAATGAATAGTGTGAGGACTCCCTCTGATACACATGTTAACAGACGCGGTGTACATGTCCTCCGCCACCTGCAGCGCTGCTGTCGATAAAAAGTCCAAGTACGCGCGCTTTTTGTCGGCTCAATGTGGAAGTGTTGAAGCAGTCTGTGGTCTTTTTCGGTAGTTTCATACATTCTCAGGTTTTGTACGTGCAAAATATCTGGTGTTAACTTTTCGTGAACTGAAAAGTGAAAAAGATTAAGCATTTGAGAAGTAGGACGTAGGCCTATTACTTTGGCATATGCTTCATTTTAGTACCGCATGTGAATATGCCTACAACTTGCTATGTCCCGGGCTGCAAGTCGTGTTACGATAAACATTCGAATGAGAAACGGCATTTTTTTTTCACCTCCAAAAGATCCCACTCTCTTCTCAAAGTGGTCGAAGGTTATCCCACGTCAAGATTTGCCCTTAAGTGATAGTATCCTTATCAGCATGTTTCAGTCAGATTAGAGCCATGGCAAAAGCTGTTGTCAAAGAGAAATCTAAAATCATAAGTAGAGCTCAGCAAAATAATTACAGCAAGCTTACATTTGACCAGCCACCATTATCAAGTTGGGAATATGAACAAATAGCTCCTTGGGTCTGCCTGCTGTCATTTCTTGGTGGATACAGTACTTTTGAATCCATCTTTTGGCACAGGCCAGAGTAAAGTGTAGCTTTCACCGAAGTCCCAGTCAACATCCATGGCTGTGACAATATAGCTGCTGGGGTATGGGTAGTGCTGAGTAACGACATTCAGAGCACAACTAGTGCATCTGAGTGTTATGAAAGGTGCTGCTGCTCATAGGGTCAGTCATGCTGCAACAGTACTTTCTGGCCCAGCGAGGAAAGCAATGGCAAACTACCTCACTCCTCATCTTGCCTAGTACGCCTCATTTTGGTGCTGCCATTGGTTTTTGGGTTTTCCTTATAACCGCATAACCTTTGGTGGTGCTATTTGAGGATCCAACCAGCCTCTGGTCTGATGACCTAACAGACAGACAGCTCCTTGGGTATATTGTGGGTATATTGTTAAACACGCAAGCAATGTGACAGGCTGTACAGTATGTATTAGTTCTCTGCAAAACAGTACAGAGGAGGCAAAAGGCAGTCCGTTTTCAGCCCTAACAAGTCTACAAGAATAATGTAACTCATCCGACATTCACATTTAGTGACATGTACATCACTCGCACTCAGTGTGTATATATGAACTGTCAGAGTTGATAGGTGGATAGCGATGTAAATTGAGTTTTCTTCTTATACTTTCAAACTTTGTAAATTGCTTTCTTTGACTGTATAGATATGATAATTTGTATTTACTTTGTACTCATCTTTCACTGGTTGTGTAAATAGTTTATAGGTTGTCATTATTCATCATACGCTAAATAAATAATAAATAATCTCATTTATCCATCGAATGAATTATTATTTGTGTTCTCTCGTGTAGAGGAAGTTGTTGTGAGAAATCTTAGTGTACAAGAAGCATTATGGGAAGAAATATTTCAAGTTGGGTGCTGTACTGAACATGCTCACGACTTGGTACAGAAATGAATTTTCCATTACATACAATGCCGATGTTATTTCCGAATAAAAGAAGTATGGAAAGAAATGTAAGTTCATACGACCGCAAAACATACCGGGAAAATGTCCAAGATCTGAGCATGTTAACATATAATTAGTTATGTAGGAATTTAATGTGTATGACATACCCGTACGTAACAATCATGTGGGTGCCTGCAGAGTTTTAATATGTGTATATTACATAGCATGTACACTAACAGTTGAACGTGTGTTTTTGAAGGTTATAATTGATAATTGCAACTGAGTTTGATTTCGTGGTGAATTAATGAAAGATCACTTGGCTCTATAGACACATACACGTTTGAGATATTCGTTAAGATACTGACGAACCAATATCAGAAGTAATGTCATTATCATTACTAAATGTAAAATATTTCCTACGTATTTTTCACATATTACTTTTAAAACAAGGAACACTATATCTTAATTTGAACGAAACACGGATCGCACATAACACAGTCATCGGTCAGTAAACAGAATGCACAGTCCTGAAACATCACAATAATGAACACACGGTTTTAAATCATTTATCTAAACGACTAATACCGAATTAAGTCACTTCAGATTCCATTTAGAATCACATGTTTGGAGACAGTTGATCACTATTTATCTTCACCAGCGCCGCGTACTATAGGAACATATCAAACAGCAGAAGTCGTCACACTATGCATTTCTATTCGTCCTGGTTTCAGTTTGAAATTTCACCCCCCTGTGGATGGGGGACGCCGACGAAAAATACAACCCATGGTATCCCCTGCCTGTCGTAAGAGGCGACTAAAAGGGGTGACCAAGGGATGACCAAATTAGAACCATGAGACTACTTGTAATTAGCACCATCACACAGCGAACACCATGGGTCGCTTTTACTTGCGCGTAGTACCACTATGTTAGGTACAAAATAGGTTTGTGATTAGTAGCGACAGTGTGTGGCTCGGGATGCATTTTACAGTACCTGTGATTCGTACTTCTATATGAGCAACACCGTGGGATGAGCGACACCATGGTTCTGCCTTGCCTATGCTTAGTACTCACTTTGTGAGGAACACCACGGGATAGTGCGGGTCCCTGTGGTTAGTCCACTTACGTGCGGAACGTCATAGGTTTGCGTTGTCTGTAAATAGCGCCGCATTGTGCGAAACACCATAGGTCTGTGTTACATGTGCGACTTCATTACCTGTGAGTAGTACCATAATGTGTGGAATAGCGCGAGTCTACGCTACTTTTGATTAGTACCGCAACATGACAAATTGCATGGTTCCATTTTCCTAGCGATAAGTACCATTATGAGGGGCCGCTGACCTGGATTTTGAACCTGTTTCGACTACAAGCATCATCGATTCAGTACTGTGCTTTAGAAGCAGTCCCTTGGTCAGTACTTCTATTGTTTAACGCTGGTTTCTTGGAATATGGGGCATTGCGGGTCGGATCCACAGTTTGTTTTAAATTAATATCCAACCATTCATTCTTCGTCCTCACGTTTTCGAATTCTGGTCAGTGGAGGATTATGGGTTTTTAAATTGTCATAACACTTCGTCTCATTTCTTACCATTATGGGCCGATGATCTAGATGTTAAGCCCTTTTAAACAACAAGCATCATCATCAACCATTATTAATGATAATTTGTTTTAAATTCTAGTCAGTAGATATGTTTTAAACTTTTAATTATCATGTCTTTTCGTTCCATCTCGTACCATTAGGGGCCGATGACCTAGTTGTTATGCCCTTTTAAACAACGAACAAACGAGATTTAACTTTCCGATAAGTGCTGCATTCTAGTAGACACTAGATAAACTACTACCTCCAAGCAAGGGACGGGAACCGTATGGGGTACGTACAGCAGTCTATAAACAGGCGAAAAAATTACTCCCGTATGGTATACGGCCGCCGTCCACAACCAAGAAAGCAATGCGCCCGTATCCCGTACAGGCATAGTGTTGAAGTGAAGCAATATAGGTGCTTCGGAGAAGTTAATTTTCAGGTTAAACTCCCACTGTGACGGCAAACTCTCTGCTTGACCTGTGATGAGGGATGAGCTGCTTCGGAAGAGAAAGCTTCGAGTAATAGAACCGAGAACAGCATAAGAGATCAGTGCAATTTGGTTACTGTACAGTACCAGTTTTTGATAAAAATATGTTCAAAATACCCACCCTCTTATTCCGAACAAAGCAGTATGGGCGTCATAACGCTTTCTTGCACGCTCGACAGCATGAAGGATCCAATAGCTCCGCTTGCTGCCCCAATCTTCCCCACAAGGTCAGCAGGGATTGCTATAAGGCAATATTCTGCAAATGATATCACATACGTAGCCCGTCAAAACGAAAATCACTTTCCTCCACTTCCTCCTTATCCTAACAGAATATCACCATCTCGTCGTTACTACAACGCTCCTGCTTTGCGATTATACATACATACATACATACATACATTATCATTATAGACTGTTATGCCTTTCAGCGTTCAGTCTGCAAGCCTCTGAGAATTTACTAAACGTCGCCACAATCCTCGATTTGCAACTAGTGTTGTGGCCTCATTTGGTTCTATACCTCTTATCTTTAAATCGTTAGAAACTGAGTCTAACCATCGTCACATTGGTCTGCCTCTACTTCTCTTACCCTCCACAGCAGAGTCCATTATTCTCCTAGGTAACCTACCCTCCTCCATTCGCCTCACATGACCCCACCACCGAAGCCGGTTTATGCGTACAGCTTCATCCATCAAGTTCATTCCTAAATTAGCTTTTATCTCCTCATTCCGAGTACCCTCCTGCCATTGTTCCAACCTGTTTGTACTAGCAATCATTCTTACTACTTTAATGTCTGTTACTTCTAACTTATGAATAAGATATCCTGAGTCCACCCAGCTTTTGCTCCCGTAAAGCAAAGTTGGTCTGAAAACAGACCGATGTAAAGATAGTTTCGTCTGGGAGCTGACTTCCTACTTACAGAATACTGCTGATCGCAACTGCGAGCTCTCTGAATTAGCTTTACTACACCTTGATTCAATCTCACTTACTATATTACCATCCTGGGAGAACACACAACCTAAATACTTGAAATTATCGACTGCTAGCTTTGTATCACCAATCTGACATTCAATTCTGTTGAATTTCTTACCTACTGACATCAATTTAGTCCTAGAAAGGCTAATTTTCATACCATACTCATTGCACCTATTTTCAAGTTCCAAGATATTAGACTGCAGGCTTTCGGCACAATCTGCCATTAAGACCAAGTTGTCAGCATAGGCCAGACTGCTTACCACATTTCCACCTAACTGAAAGTCCGACTCGTTGGCTGAACGGTCAGCGTACTGGCCTTCGGTTCAGAGGGTCCCGGGTTCGATTCCCGGCCGGGTCGGGGATTTTAACCTTGATTGGTTAATTCCAATGGCACGGGGGCTGGGTGTACGTGTTGTCTTCATCGTCATTTCATCCTCATCACGACGCGCAGGTCGCCTACGGGAGTCAAATAGAAAGACCTGCACTTGGCAAGCCGAACCCGTCCTGGGATATCCCGGCACTAAAAGCCATACGACATTTATACCTAACTGAATCCCTCCCTGCCATTTTATACCTTTCAGCAGATGGTCCAAGTAAACTACGAACAGTAAAGGTGAAAGATTACAGCCTTGTCTAACCCCTGTAAGTACCCTGAACCAAGAACTCATTCTACCATCAATTCTCACCGAAGCCCAATTGTCAACATAAATGCCTTTAAATGATTTTAATAATCTACCTTTAATTCCATAGTATCCCAGTATAGCGAACATCTTTTCCTCCGTTACCCTGTCATATGTTTTCTCTAGATCTACGAAACATAAACACAACTGCCTACTCCTCTCGTAGCATTTTTCAATTATCTGGCACATACTGAAAATCTGATCCTGCCAGCCTGTCTGTGGTCTGAAACCACACTGGTTTTCATCCAACTTCCTCTTCACGACTGATCGCACCCTCCCTTTCAAGATGCCAGTGAATACTTTACCTGGTATACTAATCAATGAGATACCTCGATAGTTGTTGCAATCCTTCCTGTTCCCTTGCTTATAGATAGGTGCAATTACTGATTTTGTCCTATCTGAAGGTACCTTACCAACACTCCATGGTAATCTTACTACTCTATGAAGCCATTTCATCCCTGCCTCCCCACTATACTTCACCATTTCAGGTCTAATTTCATCTATTCCTGCTGCTTTATGACATTGGAGTTTATTTACCATCCTTTCACTTCCTCAAGCGTAATTTCACCAACATAATTTTCCTCCTCCCCATGAGCTTGGCCGTTCGCAACACCACCAGGATGATTTCCTTTTACTTGAAAAGATGTTCAAAATATTCCCTCCACCTTTCCAGTGATTCCCTGGGATCGATTATGAGTTTACCTGAATTACTCAAAACACTGTTCATTTCCTTTTTCCCCCCCCTTCCTAAGATTCTTTATTACTGTCCAGAAAGGTTTCCCTGCTGCTTGATCTAGCCTTTCCAGGTTATTACCAAAATCTTCCCACGACTTCTTTTTTGGATTCAACAACTATTTGTTTCGCTCTGTTTCTTTCATCCACGTACAAATCCCTGTCTGCCTCGGCCCTTGTTTGGAGCCATTTCTGTAAGCCTTCTTTTTACGTTTACAAGCTGCTCTCACTTCATCATTCGACCAAGATGTTCGTCTTTTCCTATCTTTACACACAGTTGTTCCTAGGCATTCCCTTGCTGTTTCTACTACAACATCCCTATATGCCACCCATTCACTTTCTATATCCTGAACCTGCTTACTGTCTACTGTTCGGAACTTCTCACTATCATATTCATGTACTTCTGTCTAATTCCCTCGCCCTGGAGATTTTCTGCCCTTATTCGTTTGCAGACTGATTTCACTTTGTCTACCCTAGGCCTAGAGATACTTAGTTCACTACAGATCAGATAGTGGTATGTATCATCAAAAAATCCCCGGAAAACTCGTACATTCCTAACAGTTTTCCTGAATTCGAAGCCGGTTAAGATATAGTCTATTATGGATCTGGTACCCCTAGCCTCCAATGTGTAGCGGTGAATAGCCTTATACTTGAAGAATGTATTCATAACTGCTAAACCCATACTAGCACAGAAGTCCAGCAAACGCTTCCCATTCCCATTAGCTTCCATATCTTCCCCACATTTACCAATCACCCTTTCGTATCCTTCAGTTTTATTCTCAGGTCTCGCATTGAAATCGCCCATTAGCACTATTCTATCCTTGCTGTTGACCCTGACCACGATGTCAATCAATGCTTCATAAAATTTGTCAACTTCATCCTCATCTGCACCATCACATGATGAATACACGGAGACAATTCTAGTCCTAATTCCTCCCACTGACAAATCTACCTGCATCATTCGCTCATTTACGTGTCTAAGAGAAACTATGTTGCGAGCAATGGTATTCCTGATAAAGAACCCTACCCCAGATTCTGGCCTTCCCTTCCTAACACCCGTCAAGTACACTTTATAATCTCCTATCTCTTCCTCGTTATCTCCCCTTACCCGAATATCACTTACTCCTAGCACATCCAGAGGCATCCTCAGCCAGTTCTACTTTCTTTCTTCCATAAGCCCCATTAATATTGATAGCTCCCCATCGAATTCCATTTTGTTCGCCAAGTTGTTGCCACGGAGTCCCTCGCCTGTCAAATGGGAGTGGGATTCCATTACTCCCATAGGTCCGAGGCTTGCTTAAAGTGTTCTGAGCTGGGTAAATTCATGAAGCAGGATGCTACCCTACTTGCACATAGTCCAAGTGAGGATCTCTCCTCTAACGGGTTATGCACCACCGGTGAATTGTATAGTCCTAGCCGCCTGAGCACAAAGAGGGCCATGACTCAGAATATGTCCGAGATGCCCACTCCCATTCCATAGCAACTGGTATCTCGATTCTCAGGACCACTTACTAGGCCACTCAGCCGTTGCCCATGGTTCACGATCTAGGACGTGACTACAGTAACCCACACAATGAACCATTGTAATTATACAGGGAGGGCAAAATAAAACTGACCTGGAGAATATTTATAAGGTCGACGCGGAATTTTCCCTTGTTAGTGAACAGGAGACCCGCCCATCCCACGAAATGCTGGAAACCGTAATTTCGATGCACCAATCGATTGATGTCAGATGACTGCGCGTGCGCAACTCCCGAGTACGTCGCTGTGTTATTCATTACGTGTGAGTGAGTGAGAGGAGCAGGCATATTTAGTGACCAGCTGAACACAACACAAAATGGTCCTCACGATAAAACAGCGCGTGTTCATTGTCGTGGAAAACTTGTGCGGAACTGTTTGCGCAAGAGTCCAAGACTGGAAGTGTCTTGGGAAAACTTAGTGGAAAAATGGCGTGCAACGTGATCTGTAGCGAATAAAAACATTACCTATCCGAAACAGCGTTGCCAGGTATCCCGAAATTACAGAAGATCTCCCGATTTTTTTGCAACACACCAGAAAACACAAAAAAAACAAATAATCTCCCGAAATTTCTTCTAATCCGAATTTAAGGAAAATGAATAAAGATAATATATTTATGCCGAAAACTCTTTCCTTGTCTCACTGCGTGACGTTTTATCGATATCGTTAGGTACTTTCCGCATTCATTTTAGGCTTGAATTACGTAAATTCTCAAAACTCAAAACTCACGCTTGACGGCTTCATTGGAAGGGAAATTACCGACCCGCATATAGAATACAAAATCTGCATCCTTTTAACACTTCAAAATTGGCACAAAATTTCTATGCCTGACGAATAACTACATGTACAGGAAGAGTGCGTAGAAAGAGGAGAATAATAAGAAGAAGAAGTAAAAGCATAGAATGTTCAGAGAGTACGGGTGAGTGGAATTGTATATTTTTCTCGTTATAACTTCAAATGACTCTATTGCATTCTTTACTTTAGTTCGTTCGTTCGTTCGTAATCTGTTTACACTGCAGGGTCGGTTTTACCCTCGGGCTCAGCGAGGGATCCCACCTCTACCGCCTCAAGGGTAGTGTCCTGGAGCTTCAGTCTCTGGGTCGGTGGATACAACTGGGGAGGATGACCAATACCTCGTCCAGGCGGCCTCACCTGATATGCTGAACAGGGGCCTTGTGGGGGATGGGAAGATTGGAAGGGATAGACAAGGAAGAGGGAAGGAAGCGGCCATGGCCTTAAGTTAGGTACCATCCCGGAATTTACCTGGAGGAGAAGTGGGAAACCACGGAAAACCACTTCCAGGATGGTTGAGGAGGGAATCGAACCCACCACTACTCAGTTGACCTCCCAAGGCTGAGTGGATCCCGTTCCAGCCCTCGTACCACTTTTCAAATTTCGTGGCAGAGCCGGGAATCGAACCCGGACCTTAGGGGATGGCAGCTAATCACACTAACCACTACACCACAGAGGCGGACTAATTTAGTTATAACTTATAATAAAAAAAACTACCGAAATTTTTATTAGAACTCCCGAATTTTATCGTAAAATCTACCGATTTTTTACTTGTAGACCTGGCAGCAACACCAATCCGAAAAGAGTTCGAACACCAGAAAACATTGCTCGACTGAAGGAAAACCTGGAACGAAGTCCGATGAAATCTCAATGCAGTTAAACAGCGCAAGTGTGAGTTAAAAGATCGTCGCAACGAACCGTTGTAAAAAAAAAAAAAAGACCTGCATCTGTATCCTTACAGATTGACTGTTATGCATGCGATAAAGGAGTATGTCTCAGGGTGCATTGGGCGGCGCAAGGTACATAAGACGACTTCGCTAGGTTGACCAGAATACAGATCCCGCACTCCTCATCTTGAGCAATAGCTCTGTCTCTCTCTTGCCCTTCACCTGTATCTCTCGCTCTACCTGTTTTCCCCTTCCTCACTCGCTCTGGCATTCTCCACCATGCTAACCGAGTTGAGACGAGCTTAGCCGAGTGACTCCGAGACAAATCGATGGTCCGAACCGAGCTGAGTCAGACCAATGCACGGTGCACAGAACATCTGCGCCTCGTTTGAGAGGCCCTGCGTTAAAACGTCCAGACGAACCTACACGTGTTGTATTCTGCCGGTGGTTTCTGAGTGAAGTGGAGTCAGGACTTTTGGATCCTCAGTTTTTCATTTCTTGAGATGACCCATTTCCAGTATTTTCTGTGATGTTCATTAACAAGGGCCAGTCCTATTGTAAATATTTTCTGGAACAGTTTTATTTTGCCCACCCGGTATTATATTCTTAAATTCCGCTCTACAGGTAAATCGGATAGATTGCCGACACATCGGAAGTTTGGACAGCAAATCTACTTCCCGGAGGACCCCTTACCTCAAATCACCCAACTTACAGGGCAATATGTTTCTGAATCACACAGTACAGCCATCTCAATTACATTACATTACAGAGAACTTCACCATGGGAATAAAAGTCTAGGGTGTGATACTAAGCTTCAACCTCAATATTTCAATGTCACCAGTGATTACTCCGAGCACAAATCCTATCACCGCCACACTGCAGGTCATTTTTCTTCCGTCCTTCCACTCTGAGTTCATTACTATAGCATTTTCGTAAACTTCAGGAAGATCTTGGCATGTGAACTTGCAAGAGTACGGCACACATTCTTACAGTTTAGGAACACGTATGATATTTAAAACACTACTAGATGACTCTCTCAACACAAACCTGTTTACAATTTGTAGAAGCTCTTCTTGATTTCTTATTGGGTTTCAAGTATGGATGAGTGAGTTCGGTGCACATATTTATCAGATTATGACATTGTTCTATTAAATAGTGGTGAAGAACGCAAGGTAATGTTTGATTATTTAAGATAAACCATATAAATATTATTTATCACGCTGATAGAGATCCAGAAGTCTCGGCAGGTGTTAGTGAATCTTGGTGTGCACCAATCATTCGTCCGATTACATCTATAACTTAGTTTCTAGTGGTCCCTTTTATCCTTATCCACATCGTATGGCTGGTTAAAGTGTCATTTTCATAACCTTGTAGTATTCTCTTTTGGTCCTCATGTTCTATATCCACTGACGAAAACACAAACGTCTGCCTATAGAGAGAACTATTCCCGACCTCTAAGTCTGCTAGTTAGAAATTACCGGCATATCATTTTTGCGTAACCATTCAGGCATTTTATAGAATAAAACATGAAGCTTTCACATACCCAGAATGAACTCGCACTACGAGTTAAGACTGCTGGCCGTTGCCAATCTCGAAAGTACGTGGAGAAAGAACTGTCGGTAATTCTGCAATCCAGATTAAAATTGGAAAACTCTCTATCACGAACGTTACGGTACTTCAAAGTACACTAATTGTCTTTCATAAGCTTTTCTCACAAGTAGATGCACATGAGTCTATTAAATTTGTCGTTTAATCTTGCCTTGATGTTGGAGCTGAGTTAATTTAATGAAGTGGCAAAACAGGTTGTAGTTGGAGATGATCTTCAAAATTATAGACCATACGAGATAGTACCCGAACGGGACATTCAGTTGACTTGAACTATAAGATAAGTGTGATTTATTCGAGATTGCTTATAATTTGTATAATGATTCAAAAGTTCGTATGGAAGAGTTCTACTGACTTCAGTAAAGATTGTGTTAGTAGAGAATGATCCTTTCAACAAGTTATTATAGCCGTTCTTTATAGAACAATATCAGAATCTGGTTGAACCAGCAATACATTTTTTACTCAAAATTTCCAGTTCATTCTTCGCCATAGTTTTCGGTTTTCTCGAATACCGTTCAGTTTCTACTTCAGTACATCATAGAGTACATGCAAACACAAGAATACGGTGATGGCTATTTTAATGAAATCTCGCTTTTCATAGTAAAAGAACAGTTGGTGCTGTATTATCAACATTCAGTCTTATCTAGCCGTGCCAAAGAAGGAAGTAGAGCAGGCGAGTTAGCCGTGCAGTTAGGGGAGCTCAGCTGTGAACTTACATCCGGGAGATAGAGGGTTCGAATCCCACTGTCGGCTGCCCTGAAAATGGTTTTCCGTGGTTTCCATTATTCACACCAGACAAATGCTGGGGTTGTACCTTAATTAAGGCCAAGGCCGCTTCATTCCCACTCCTAGCCCTTTGCTATTCCATCGTCACCATAAGATCTATTTGTGTCGGTGCAACGTAAAGCCACTACCAAAAAAGTAAGAAAAAATGAAAGAAGTAGATTTAGATTATGTTTTAAAACACCATCATAAGATATTGTTTAATCGCCAGAACATGCGAGATATCACCCTGGGCGTGGGAAGAATTTAAAATAAAATGAAATTGGTAGAAACCGAACAAGTGGCTGCGAGGTTTGAGTCACGCATTCGGGAGATTTCCTTCCCACTCCTAGCCATTTCCTACCCCATCGTTGCCACAAGACCTGTCTGTGCCAGTGTGACGTAAAGTAAATAGTAAAAAAGGAAAAAAATAGCTGAACCACAACGTTTAACTTGCATTATTCAGGATTGTTCTGGAGTACAGCTGCTGCAATAATATTTAATGAAACTGAAAAATCTTACGAAAATGCTAGTCTTGAATGTAATTTTAGGAAAAAGAATGGGCCGACTTCATTATTTAAGATACAGCGAACCACTCTACCCCATCACGTGCCGCGGTTAACAATGGTGGAAGCCTTTACCTTCCACTCCTCCAAGGGCCTTCATGGCCTGTATGCAGTTGACTTTGTCTTTGTATTTTTAAAAATGTTAAATTGACAATACTACTTACTTGTCTATATATACAAAATAAGAGTTTTGTCTGTACATTGCTCAGAATTTTAAAAGAATGGTATTTCTGCATCGGTCATGTCCATAAGTAACAAGACCTGTCTGTGCCAGTGCGACGTAAAGTAAATAGTAAAAAAGGAAAAAAATAGCTGAACCACAACGTTTAACTTGCATTATTCAGGATTGTTCTGGAGTACAGCTGCTGCAATAATATTTAATGAAACTGAAAATTTCTTACGAAAATGCTAGTCTTGAATGTAATTTTAGGAAAAAGAATGGGCCGACTCCATTATTTAAGATACAGCGAACCACTCTACCCCATCACGTGCCGCGGTTAACAATGGTGGAAGCCTTTACCTTCCACTCCTCCAAGGGCCTTCATGGCCTGTATGCAGTTGACTTTGTCTTTGTATTTTTAAAAATGTTAAATTGACAATACTACTTACTTGTCTATATATATAAAATAAGAGTTTTGTCTGTACATTGCTCAGAATTTTAAAAGAATGGTATTTCTGCATCGGTCATGTCCATAAGTAACAAGAAAATACATTTTTTGCTTTTCCGTAATGTCTGTCTGTCTGTCTGTCTGTCTGTCTGTCTGTCTGTCTGTCTGTCTGTCTGTCTGTCTGTCTGTCTGTCTGTCTGTCTGTCTGTACACGCATAACGAGAAAACGACTGAAGATAATTTAATGAAAATCGGTATGTGAAGTCGGGAGATGAGATACTACAATCTAGGCTATAAATTATTTTACTCACATTGAGTGAAATGTGAAATGGTAGTTTAGGGGAAGGCCTAAAATTGAATTCACCGGGCGAGTTGGCCGTGCTGTTAGGGGTGCGCGGCTGTGAGCTTGCGTCCGGGAGGTAGTGGGTTCGAATCCCACTGTCGGCAGCCCTGAAGTTGGTTTTCCGTTGTTTCCCATTTTCACGCCAGGAAAATGCTGGCGCTGTACCTTAATTAAGGCCACGGCTGCTTCCTTCCAACTCCTAGGCCTTTCCTACCTCATCGTCGCCATAAGACCTATCTGTGTCGGTGCGACGTAAAACCACTAGCACCGGGCGAGTTGGCCGTGCGCGTAGAGGCGCGCGGCTGTGAGCTTGCATCCGGGAGATAATAGGTTCGAATCCCACTATCGGCAGCCCTGAAGATGGTTTTCCGTGGTTTCCCATTTTCACACCAGGCAAATGCTGGGGCTGTACCTTAATTAAGGCCACGGCCGCTTCCTTCCAACTCCTAGGCCTTTCCTATCCCATTGTCGCCATAAGACCTTTCTGTGTCGGTGCCACGTAAAGCCCCTAGCAAAAAAAAAACCACTAGCAAAAAAAATGAATTCTCAAATATTTACATTGTTAATGGTCCTATCGATAAATACTACATAATTAAAGTTATATAGAATTAATTTTCCGTTCATTTATGTCATACTTTGTTACCGTACCGATAACACAGATATTCATGAATTTGTATTTTTGTTGCCAAGTCCAAGTCAACGCCGAGCCAAGAAAATGGGTTAACAGAATTTAATGAAAGTCGGTATATAGAGTCGGGGAATAAGAAACTACAGTCTAAGCTATAAACAATTTAATTCTACTGTATGAAATTGTAGTTTAGGGGAAGGCGCCTAAAATTTAATTTTTAAATACCTATGTTATTGGTCCTATCGCGAAGTGCTACATAACAAAAGTTATAGAGAATACAATTTCCGACCATTTATGTTTTATGATAAGAGGGTATTTCAGAGTCGGAAGAAAATTAAATTAGAAGTCCTACAATACTGAAAGCGCATAACACTGATCAACAATAAGATTACATTGACTATTGTTTGTGGTGATATTCTTTGTCTTTTATGCTGCCACTCAATTTTGATAGATGGGATTACTGCTGCGTACTGAATATAACAGCCTGACGGAATATTGGCGGGATATAGCTAGGGAGTTAGAAAACTTTCTTCTTTAGCATGTCATTCCTCTGGATCATACATTTTCTGATACCGAACTGCTGGTACGTAACTCACTGGTTAATCACAGTATTCCAGCTATTCGACCCCTACTCTGACGCGCTGTTTTGAATGAGCAGTGTGCGCTCTTAAGGCAGTGGCTCACTTAGTAGTAGTAGTAGTAGTAGTAGTAGTAGTAGTAGTAGTAGTAGTAGTAGTAGTAGTAGAATGATCTGGTCAAGAAATACAATTTAGGCATAGGCCTATTCCAAATTATAGCACCACAGTTCACTAAATAACTCAAAATTAAACCCTGAAAAGAGCCGTTTCTTAAAAAGAGCTTTTTCCTCTTCACTTTTATTAAATTCTACATTCATTTTATTCAAAATTAGCAGTGAAGAGGGGGTTTCTCCTCTGGCTTAGAGTAAAAAATTGCCTCCAAGTCAGATAAATTTTTCCGCCGCCAGTGTAGTGAATTGAGATTTTCCGACTCATCGGGTACTCCTAGGAAACAGATTAGTAAAAGGGCATAGTTTTTACCCTGGGACTCTCCACTCTTACACCCCCTCCCACAGAAAAAAGACTAAGAGTGTTCACGGATCACGGCTGTCTGCGGTCTGGTCATTCAAGCTCTGAAACTTTGGACTGTTAGATCGGCAGCGTAGTACTGTTCGTTAAAAGTGAGAAAATATGTGGTTTTTCATTTGATCGAGTATTTCATGTGAAATCATTGCTTTTACTCGCGCCATTCCTACTGACGTCATTGTAATGACCTATGTTCATTTCAGTTGGGAAAGCCACTAAGACAGTCTTTCTGAGGATGCAAAAAGGCAGGTGGAGAGTGAGTATCTGCCATTATAATGCAATTCCACAACCTGATTATGACTGATGGTAGGCAAGTGGGCCTACCATTACAATGAAAATTCCCTAACTCAGTCTTCATATGAGAAAGGACGTTTGGTGATTTCTCCGTCGCGTTTCCAGGGTAACGTTAAGAGCTATGCAATTTCATATAGTCTTGCTCACAACGTGTACTATACCTAACCTGCAATAGAATTCCGTAGCGACGCACGGGTACATCAGCTAGTTATGAATAAAATAGGCTAATAAGAATTTTTTTAATAGTTGAAAAAGTTATTAGTGTGTACAAATTTTAAAGTTCCTCATTGTTATTCTGTTTCTCTTTTACACAGGAATATGTATTGCAATTCACTTCTAGGAACTTCAAATGCCTCATGCCACGAGATCTATCTGTGTCAGTGCTGTTCATTTAGCATTACACTTTCAGAGATGTGACTGACAACAAAAATACGTCCTCTTCAGCTTTGAAATCCTCCGCAAACTCCACCACTGCAAGGATTTTCTTGTCGGCAGACACCATTTGTTGGAACGAAGGGCATACATGGAGCACCCGCCTCTGCAATTCAACAAAGGAAAAATATTTAACAGGCAATTCATTTTATATATTGCGGCGACATACATAATATTAAACTGAGGAGACAATGCCAGTAATGGAAGTACTGTAACTTATTTATCTTACTCAAGTGTTTTTCATGTCGGAAACGACAGCACATTACATAGTTTCCTTTTAAAAAACAGTCAGATGTAAGGCTTTTCAGGCGTTTGCTCTATTGACCAGCGTTTCGTCTTAGGTCTGACACTAGACTCGTCAGAGTGGGATGTGTCAGACCCTACCCATTCGGAATTGTTAGGCGGGCAATAATTCCATTGTGGAGTTTTATCTCCCGTATGCAGTTATCAGACTGTGCCTCTTATATAGGCTTCTGATAAGTTCACCTGCATACACCCAGCCTCAGTGGGTAGGGTCTGACACATCCCACTCTGACGAGTCTAGTGTCAGACCTAAGACGAAACGCTGGTTAATAGAGCAAACGCCTGAAAAGCCTTACATCTGACTGGGTTTCTTTTTGACATGCTCTATTGGTGGAAAAATATCTAATTCCCTCCTTGGGAACTTAGAATTTCCATAGTTTCCTTTAGGTATGTAAATAAACCAATGATGTGATAGAATTGGCGGCGTAGGAATTAGGACAAGAATCGCCTGAGTGTATTCACCAAGTGAGGGAGCAGATGAGGATGAGCTAGGTATGTTATACGAAGCACTGATTGATGTAGTCAGAGACAACAGCAAGTACTCATAGGCGATTGTAATGCAAGAATTCAAAACAGAACTGTAGAATGTGGGAAACTAATCGATATATGCAGGGAAGGTGCAAAAACTGATAGGAATGAGAAGTGTGTACTAGATTACTGTGCTATAGTGGTATGGAATTAGCAGCTGCGAATTCATTCTTCAAGCACACGGCTATTCACTGCAACACATGGGAGAGTGGAAGTACCAGATACGTAATAGACCATATCAAAAATGTCTTTGTTTTCTGGAAATATATTAGGAATGCACGGGTATTTCGGAGATGCTTCGATGATATAGAGCAGAACTCAATCTGATCTGCAATTATCGTCCCTACTCTGGCAAACAATCGAATCTGCAAATTGTCAAAAGGTTAGAGGAGCCGAAAGAAGTTGTGATTACTCATGTCAAATCAATTTTTATATTTAATGATTGCTTTCATATGTTAGGCATAAGGAACGAGTTGCAGATGTGAGACTTTGTCAGAGAGTAGACTATATTTAACCAACAAAATCTACACCAAAACTTCAGAAGTACAGATTCCCTAGTTTGTCACTTTCGCTAGTTTGCCAGAGTGGGGACGAAAGTATTGTTAGGCCTAGAATAGAGAAAGTGAAATGTGTACGCAGACGGATAAGGGTAGAGAATGTTTAGGATTAGCAAATTAGATAAAAGTACATGGATATGAAAAGTTTCAAAAAAGAGACTGTCAGCAGGTTCAGGATATAGAGCTACTGGTTTAATGTCGCATAAACACATCGAAGGTTTCGGCGATGCGAGGTTGGGAAAGGGTTAGGATTGGGGTGGAACGGCCGTGGCCTTAAGTATAGTAACAAAAAATGTTATTTATTTTGCGCCCCACTAACAACTTTTCTGGTTTTCGGAGACGACGAACTGCCGGAAATTTTCCCGCAGAAATTCTTCTACGTCCCAGTAATTCTATGGATATGAGACTGGCATATTTGAGCACCTTCAAATACCACCGGACTGAGCCAGGTTCGAACCTGCCAAGTTGGGCTCAAAAGGCCAGCACTCTACCGCCTGAGCCACTCATCCCGGCACCTGAATTAAGGTACAAGAAAGTTTTGAAAATTGGGAAATGGTAGACCATGGAAAATCATCTTCAGGGCTGCCAACTCACAATCTCCCGAATGCAAGCTCACAGCTTCGCGACACTAACCGCACGGCCACCTCGCTCGATCAGGATACTAGGGTTGGGCACTATGTCCCTTTTTCGGCACACTGTGCCGGTGCACACTTATGTTCCGCTGTTCCGGAACACAGAGCGTCAGTTGTTTCGAAACATTCTCAAACGAGACCAAGACAGTGACTCGCTATCCCGTCAGAAGCGCCACTGTGCACTGCCCTTCGCCCACTAGCTGATTGTCGATACCGGCAGTGTGCCGCCATGTGCTGGAGTGTTCCGTGTTCCATCGTATCGTCATTGTTCTGTGAGTTCCGTTGTACCAACAACTGGCCTTCGGTACATGCGGATAACTTAATGTGTTCTGTTTTGTAACAGTATTTTCATAGAAACCTAGTGATATATGCCGTACGAAAGACGGCAAACTTTGAATAATGTCGCACTGGAGTCCTGTTTACGACTTCTTTACTAGAATAAGACCGGACAGAGTGAAATGCAATTTATGCTCTTCTATTTTGTCTGCAAAGGGATCTTCAACCGGCACAATGAGGAGACATTTGAAACTTAAACATCCCACAATTATTATTTTCTAGTTCCGCTTGCATATAGTGTTTAATTTTTATCGTCGTGCTCTGCTTCTGTGGGTTTCCTTCTTATTTTTGTGTTCCGTTGTATATTGTGTACGTAAAAAGAGTACTGACAATTGTTTCTTCAACTGTACGAGTATATTTTTAATTGGTGAAAATAACATTGTGACATTTGTAAACCCATCTACTGCTAGGGTAATTATGACAGGTGTATTTCAAAATGAAAACATTCTTATCCTAAAAACAACATTTAGGCATGATTTTCTGGGTGCCTATTTCATAATTCCGACTGCTTTTTTACGTACTGTGAAGTTTTTTTCCTGGACCTAATTACTCACAATACAGGCTGATACATTCAACTGCTGCCTGCTGTCATTTCTTGATGGATACAGTACTTTTGCATCCATCTCTTGGCACAGGCCAGAGCAAAGTGTAGCTTCCACTGAAGTCCCAGTCTCATCCATGGCTGTGACAATATGGAAGCTACTGGGGTATGGGTGGTGCTGATTAATGACATTCAGAGCACAACCAGTGTGTCTGAATGTCATGAAAGATGTCGCTCATAGGGTTCGTTGTGCTACAATAGCACTGTCTGGTCCAGTGAGGAAAGCAATGGCAAACTACCTCACTCCTCATCTTGCCTAGTACGCCTCATCTTGGTACTGCCATTGGTTTTTGTGGTTTCCCTATAACTGCATAGCCTTTGGTGATGCTATTTGAGGATCCAACCAGCCTCTGGGCTGATGACCT
Organism: Anabrus simplex; assembly: GCF_040414725.1. Classification (NCBI taxonomy): domain Eukaryota; kingdom Metazoa; phylum Arthropoda; class Insecta; order Orthoptera; family Tettigoniidae; genus Anabrus; species Anabrus simplex. The sequence goes on along the minus strand of NC_090269.1, from coordinate 352,795,463 downwards.
AACAGACAGACAGACACATTCAACTGGTGAAAATATCCTTGTATTAGTTACTTTTAAACACCTGCACTGCCATTGTAACGGTGTTATGTGTATTTCATACTGACCGAAAATATCTTCACCTAAAAGCAGCATTTAAAGGTTATTATTGGGCGCGAATTTCAGTGTTCCGACTGTTCCTTCACGTTCCGTGCAGCTTTATGCTCGCTGTAACTACACACAGCACGTCCGGTACAGCAGCACTTTCTGCTGACGCGGAGCGTGTCATGTTTCCTCACGAAATACTCTCTACCGCACAGTTACAGCCCCGTGTGCCGTGTGGCGGCACACTGTGCCGAAATACTCCACCTCAAGCTCCTAATGTTCCGGAACAACTGACTGTTTCGGTCTGCCGAACCCTATGAGGTAGGCAGTAAGTTAATCTGCCCCTCAAGTTGTAACACCCGGCGTACCATGCTTCAGACCGTGTGCAAGCGTAATGTGTAAGAAGCTACATCGCTGCACTGCATAATAGCGGCGATTAGAAAGGGAGGCACTCTCCGCCCCCCTACACACACACAACCTTCCAACTCCTAGGCCTTTCCTATCACATCGTCTCCAGAAGACCTATCTGTGTCAGTGCGACGTAAAGCCACTAGCAATTACAATAAAGATTTGTAATTCAACTCATTCAAGGGTAAATATTCGTATTACGACATTGTGTGGATCGATCTATTATGTCCAAAGAGGTTTTCTTTCTCTATTTTCATAAAATGCGATTCTCAAATAATTTTATTTTCCATAGTTCCTGAGGGGGTTGCATAAAATGGAACAATTGCATTTTTACTGCTTCGTGAATACTTACCTATGGTCGTAATATTGAAAGATGCGTTATGACAGTTCTTAGAAAGAGGTCAGTTTATTGCCTGTCTGGGTGGGGGAGAAGGGATAGGTGGTACGGTTGCCATGGAAACGTAGGTGGACCCATGTGGTTGTCATGGAGATAAGCCTACTGGCGGGCTAGTATTCTTTGGAGTTGTGCTTGAAGTTGCCAAACCTCTCACCTCCGAGTCAAATACAACAGAACACAGCGGTTGGAACGAACGGACAAATGAACGGGAAGCGAAGGGAAGGAGAAAGGAATGCCAGGTTGTGGTAACATCGTGCAATGGCACTACAGTTGCTCCTCCCTCCAGCCCGATGTGTCACAACGTTTCTTTACGGGTATACTAAGGCTATAATCAGGTCCTTTTGTCTCATGTAAAATTCCGCTCAGTGGATATAGTAAACTTTGCAGTGATACCTCTAAAATATTGTTTTGTAAAATAAATATTGACAAAATTATTTTAAGTATAATATAAGCTATATCTTAATGCATATCATACGCCCTGTTATTTTGAACAATGTGCTTTTTGAAACTTTCTCCCCACTCTTTTCTCTACATCAATCTGCTCACCCTGTTTGTTCTTCTGTTACTCACCCAGTAAAATCACGCATGTTGTACAGCACCCACACTCCATTGTCCTGTTACTAGCGCAGTCTGATGGGTTCACCACAGGGCACTTCTCAGGGCAGTTATGACGAAGACAGTTCACAATGCTATCTCGATCAGAATCTTGGGTTGATACGTAAGCCGCAGAAACGACCAGCACGAAAAGCAGCGTGTAGGTCCTCATCTGTTGAATTACAGAGAATGTATGAACAGAGAGGTACTAAATGTCTTTATTTTCCTCCGATCTACAGCATTGAAGCCTTATTGATCTATTAAGGAGAAAAATAATAATGCCCAACCTAGGCAGCTTAATCTAACATACACATATAATAATTCTTGTAAAATAAACATAACTAACACCAAAGCAAGGGAAAAAAGCAATATTGACGTAAATAATAATAATCAAATCTCAACGAGGCAGAATGGTCTGTTGTCCCTAGTATAAGACAGTATGGCAGTATGGCAATGAGAAGCTAAACTGGTAACATATTGCTATGTAGAGTACGATGTTGTGTCAGATTTGCATCTGCACTTTAAACAAGACAGTATGACAGTATGGCAATGAGAAGCTAAAGTGGTAACATATTGCTATGTAGAGTACGATGTTGTGTCAGATTTGCATCTGCAACCAAGAGTATATCACTTCCGGCCGGGTTCGGACTCATCATATTCTTTCTTGAACACTGACCTCCCTGGTTTTCTACTTAAGTTGCAAACCTGGCTTCGTATTTCCTCCACTGTAGTGCCAGTGTACAATTTTTCACCTTACGTTTCGTTAGTGTTGACCACTATTTGAACTCTATTGTCTCACTATATTTATTATCTTTAGAATCCAGACAACTCACCACATTAACTGAAACCATATTCACTCACCATTAACTTGGACCCTCCGCTCATATACCAACCATCTCCACATATTAGCTTTATAACACCTATCCAGTTTACAATCACTCTCTTCCTCATTCACTGCACACTTTACCGCCTACGAATTTAACTATTTAATCACTCTTGTCATAGTTACGAATAACACACAAACTCCACCATTCTCGTGTGTACACCAATTTACTTTCTACTGCAGATACCGGGCGAGTTGGCCGTGTGCGTAGAGGCGCGCAGCTGTGAGTTTGCATCCGGGAGATAGTAGGTTCGAATCCCACTATCGGCAGCCCTGAAGATGGTTTTCCGTGGTTTCCCATTTTCACACCAGGCAAATGCTGGGGCTGTACCTTAATTAAGGCCACGGCCGCTTCCTTCCAACTCCTAGCCCTTTCCTATCCCATCGTCGCCATAAGACCTATCTGTGTCGGTGCGACGTAAAGCCCCTAGCAAAAAAAAATCTACTGCAGATTGCCTTTTTTGCTTCTTGTCACTATGCCTTCGTCCAATTTATTCTTCTTACCCCATATCTCCCTTAGGCTCAAGCTTCTCCCTTTCGCCAGGGTACCTCTTGCTTCTTCTTCCTGCCTCCCAGCCGTATTTTCATTTCCTTTGTGTGCTCTTGTCACATCTTGTGTTTCCGCTCCCACAATCACTTCCTGTATCTTCCTTTCTTCTCTCACACAGGCCTTCGTCCTCAGCTCCTTAATTAATGCCCTGGTCTCCCTGGTTTCCTTCCATATCCCCCTCCTCATCTCGGCTGTTACCTATCTGGCTCCTTCTTCGATCGATTTGAAAATAGCATTCACGTCTTCTTCTGTCAAGTTAATTTCTTCTTGCTGCGAGCTTGGGTCCAGTGTCTTATTTTCTTTGGTTCTTTATCTACAGGTCCGTCTTCACCCACTTTACTGTCTCTGACTTGCCTTTCTTCCACTCTCTTCCCCACTACCCCTTCGTCCTTCCTATTCTCTTCCATTTCCTGTAATTTCTTCGCTGTCCACACTCTGGTCCATAGTCCATTGGATACTACTAGTTGTTGGCCCTTAATGTAGGCTCTTAACCCTTGTATTTTAACCCTGACTAAATGATTTTTCAGAGTGTTTTTATTCTTTACCCCTTCTCTTCCCATGTCTCTTTTAATCCAAATTTTTGTGCTACGTATATTATCTGCGCCTCTTATCACTACTTCCGCCATCAGGGTGGAAAACAACTTCAGTTTTATCGGCCTATCACCCCGTTTTTTACCTATCCTTTCCACATCATCAATATCAACTTCACTAAAGTTAATTTTCATCATTTTCTGAATAACTTCCACAACCTTGTAGTTTGTCAGCACTTTATTTTCCCCTTTGTCTTCCGGCACTCCATATATAAATAAGCATTTCTTCCTGCGTTCTCGGTTGCTGTCTTCAATTTCTGCTTTCAGCTTCACCACCTCTTCCTCCATCTCCTTTATTTTTGCCTTGAGTCATATCATTTCTCTCTCGCTGATTTCGAATTTGTTCATTGTCTCGTCTGTTTTTCCCCGTATCCAACGCCTCATATGTTCAAATTCCTTCATTTGGATGCCGTTATGCATCAGTAGACTAAGCGCCATTTGACGAAAATTGAGATTTTAGCCCCATCTTGTAGAGGAAGGCTTGAACTATTTATAAAAAATTCCCCAATGCATTACAAGAGGCCGTTAGTTGTTAGTAAACAGAAAACCTAAGCGACAAAGCGGGAATCAGTAGAAATGTAAATTGCATCAGTAGACTATGCGATGTTCCTGTTTGCATCATTAGACCAAGCGCCACATTCCTCACATGGCGCGCGGATGACAGCGAGTGAGCCCGCGTTTTCGATAGTGCTGACATTTTTACGTGGTGATACATTGAGTGGTTTATCAAGTGACGAAGTTCCAAAAGTAAGGAGAAGGACAATGCTATTAATGCAGCTTGCTAAGAAGGTTGCGTCTGAAAATCATTCTCTAGAATTTGATGGTGAATTTAGGAAGTAAATCTTAATAAGTCAAGACAGGGACGACCACGGGAAAGTAGAGTTCCCTTTCACCAGGCATTAATACCTCTGTGGCCAAAAGGGGGAAACCTATCTCTGAAGCCAAACTAAGATACTTTTGTTTGCTGATGCACCTAATACCTGCAGATGCCAAACAATTTTACCAGAATCTTCAAGCAGATTCTGACATCGTGGATGACGTACATGGATTTAATGGAGATCCTGATTTCAGGTTTGAATGAACTGAGTGCAACAATCTTATTACCTGTCCAGTGATTTGTGTGTATTTATGGGAGAAAATATCTGGAATCACATTTTCTGTTTCAAGCAGAACAAAATTTACCCACAGGCTTAAAAGTATCACGTCAATACTGTAGGCCTACTCTCAGAATATAGGCCTAATAGGCCTATCGTGAAGGAAAGTCCATTCAAAAATTGTACAGACTACAATGGCTCATGTCTTACCAATGTATTTGACTCAGATAAGTTGAAATTCCTCAAATCAGTAAGTCGTTATAGCAACGACTTTAGAGAATAGCTTCCCATCTAGAATTTCTCCATCTAAAACTTGAATAATGTACTGGAGTTGTGGCGCGGCTCGCAGTGGATCAAGCACTTAGCGGGCCTTTCCGGACAGTAGGAGATTCAGGTTTTAATCATGGCTGCCGCCACGTCATGTTTTTTGAAGTTTTACTCTGTAGATACTCAACAGTAAGGGGTTATCGGTGTAGCATCGTGATGCATTATTCGTACTTGAGAAAGACCTTAAATTGCATCAGTAGACTAAGCGCCATTTCTTCAAGAAAATCTATGCAGTGCGATTATAAAAATGTTGAAATTTGGTGAGAAGGTACAATCTATTATCCTACAACACCAGTAATATCGTATTTAGCAAAATTATGTTCGCTCGAATTTACACATAGAACCAAATTTAAACGCGATTATCTCGCAACCAACTTTTGGCGCTTGGTCTAGTGATGCATAACGGCATCCATTTGTTCTTTCATCATATTTTTAATCTGCTCAAACGGACATACTTCTTCTTCCACCACTTCTTTCACCACTCTTCTTATGACCTCCACGTCTTCCCAGTTCATGTTGTCACTGGAAGTCGGGCCGGGGTTCACCTCCACACCTCCTATGGCTAACAGTACCATAATCACCGCTGCCACCAGTATCATCTCGCCCATCATTCTTGTTTCCACTTTACCTCCTTTATTTCTGTTTCCTTTTTCCATCTCCCCTGCCATCTTCCAATAGCTGCACGATATTGATCCACACCAATCATCTTCCTCTTCCCTACCGTCACTCACCGGTCACACTCCACACTCCACACTGGCTCTACTACCAGCCACCCGACTCCCTCACCCCACTCATTAAATCGCAGAGGCAATTCACAGCAGCTCGGTGAGCCGTCCTTGACGTCCTCCCCACGTGAGTTCGGTAGTGTCCTCTAACCGACAAAGAGACACCTACTATTTACCGTATATTCCATATGTATGTAACTAAAACTAGCTAGTTTGTATCATGTTGTAAATAGTTCCTTTACGGAATTTGTACATTTTAATCGAATAACCCAGAGGAGGACTCTGACAGTGTATACTAACATACATTTGCACCTACTGTAATCTCACCTCCACTCTATAATTGTACCATCCAAGAAAAAAAGTGTAAACGTTAAGTTACCACAACTGCCCACATCCAGTTAATTTTTATGTTGTAAAAACGTGTATAACACAAGAAGAATGTCACGCCAACCGAACTTCTCACCTCATTATATACCATCGCCTGTACATCCAATCTATAACTGTTTATAGCACGTACCGGTATATCATAAATACATACGCCAGTAGTAAGTTGTATAACTATGAAGAAGGAAGACTAGTCAGTAAAGTGTATATTCCATAGTAAATAATCACAACATACCCTTAAAGAATATCACAATTGTTAATTACCTTAATATCAAGAAGAAAAACAAGGAAATTATTTGTATGCAACTACTGCGGCAAAACACTTCATTTATATACACCATAGTAAAATTCACAGCGTATATAAATTTATTGCAGATTACCCTAGGAAATATGTCAATTGTAAAATATCAACAAGAAGATGAGCTCATAATTTGTAAGTATTAAATATAACAAAACTTCAGTCCTATCTTAACATACCGCAATTAACATCATGTAAAAGCTTACATCAACTGTAATTAGATGGACCATCCTAGACAGAAGAAACAAACTATAAATAGAATGTAAGAAGCTACAATTCAATTGTAAACCAACAGAAAAATTGTAAATTGTTAACAAAACCATTGTAAAAACGAAACTATTGTAAAAATCTCAAAACAGCAATAAAGTACACATCCAGAGCCAAAATCGCCCACCCCCATCTCCTTCACCATGCCAAACCACCCTAACCCATCCCCTTACTCCATCAAACCTCCAAACCCGCCGATTCTCTTGGTCAGAAGGAAGGCGTTCGGGGAGGGAAATGAAAACCTTTCCTTGTCCTTGTAAGATCAGGGTCCAACTACCGTGGATTGTGGAGTGTGCTACGTTCTGGGAGCTCTACCTTGCGGAGATGTGAATGGCAAGTGTTGGCAGGTTGGTGTAAGAAGGCATCAATAAACTAAGGTATGGCAGAACGTTAACTTATGTGAACTCTCTGCGTGTAAAGATGGGAAGTTTCCAGCGTATCCATTTAGGATGTAACCGTTAGGTCGTCCAGCTTTCTTAAATTTTAGTGTATGTTTTTCTCTTTTCAAACGTAAAATAAATGTAGCTTTCTAATGCCAGTCTTTGGACTTTAAAGTTACTCCAGTAAGGGGAACTTGCTAAAATGTCAGGACGCACGAGTGGTTTCCCTCGTTCTCGTCTTCTAATTTAATTTTGGATGGCTAAGTTTTTCTAACCTTCTAAATGTATTATTCTCTTTTCGGTCTTCTTTCTTTTTTATTTTCACTTAGTCACCTAGTAGCATGGCTTAGTCTCTATGTCATCGGGCCATGCGCTGACTTAGGTGTTTATTATTGTAACTTAAATTTTGGAGTGCTTGGTATCTGCGCCTCCATTCTCATTTTGTTCTCGGCCTTTCGAGTATAAACTTTCGCGTAGTGTGGGCCTTCTACCCTTCTTTATTATGGATATACCGATCCTTTTTTGTGTGTGGGTAATGAAATTATTAAACAAAGTGTTGTTGCTTTTGACATGTGGTTGTCATTTAACATTAATGTAATCTTCTGGCTAAAACAGTGTGGTGTTTGGAACATCACAGCATGTATTAAATTATTGAACTGTATAATTAATTGATAGGATGTATATATTTAATCACCTGTATGTCATTTTAAAATTATTATGTATATATATATAGGGTCTTAACCATCCATTTCACATCATCATTTCATTTCTTTGTATCGTGGCTATAACGTATTCTGAAAGAACAACTTATTGTGTAAAGTATTTCAACATCAATCCTATTAATAGCTTGCAGTAAATTTTCCAATAGCCGTAGTGAGGTGACCGGAGTCAGCAGGCTAATTTCAGCCCATTACCAGGTAAAGTACGTCATCAAGCTTACGAGAGACCGTACCCCTTCCAAACTCTGAGGAGACAGTTGGAACCTTATTAACGCCTACTTTTCGAAGTTCGCTACCTGACGCTTTATTTCTGCGGGGAAGTTCAGCCTATGTGAATGGACGTAATGGAGCAACGTGATGGCTTTACAGCAATACACAGGAGAAGAGATAAGATCTCAAATCTTACTGGACCATGTGATATGGTTGATGGAGGGAGATTTTGTAGGCTATATACATCAATGACAAGGGCTGGAGAGCACTGAGAGACTCTCACTCAGACACTCTTGGAAAGACACTCTTACGACGATTCTACGTCTGCACATCGGAGAAGATCTTAACTTAGTTCACTTCGCATCGGAGTAGTGTACTACTCAAAAGTTACTCTCATTGGGACCTGTTATCTCAATGACGAGAGGTAACGTCAACGGGAGACCGGTTTTGACTGGTATAGGGGAGGAGAGATTTTGTTATGAATTTAGTTACGCTTCTTCTTCTTCTTCTTCGTTTTGCCTCATGACTGAGGCGTCGTGACTATCATAATATTCAGCCCTCTAGCCGATGAACCATACTCCGCCATTCTTCCCTATCTAACGCTTTCAATGTGGTTACTCTGAGAGAACACTGTAGGGGGCCGTTCACCATGTCAATCCATCGCGTTGGTATTCGTCCTCGTTGTCTAGTTCCCTGGACTTTGCCCTCAACAATCAGCTTTTGAAGACTACCATCTCGGCGCATTATATGTCCAAAGTAGCGTACAATCCGTTGAGAGACCTTACACGATAGACGAACTTTTATCTGAAGTTGGTTGGGATTGATGTGTTCGTGCGATGAGCTGTCCAAGGAATCCTTAACATTTTCCTCCAGCACCACATTTCAAAGCTTTCTATCCGTTCACGATCACGTTTGAGGATGGTCCACGTCTCTGCGCCATACAAGAAGACTGAGAAGACTAGAGATTCAACGAGCTTCTTTTTTTTACGCTACATTTCCGTAATACGGAAGAATACAAGTGTATTCTCTCCATGAACGTAACCCAGGGCCTCTCAGGGTGCATGCGCATGGTGCATGCACTGTGCACGGTGCAAAAGACGACTTCGCTTGGTTGACCAGAGTGCAGACCCCCCACTCCTCTCTCCTACACCTATCTCCCCGTTCGGCCTGTCTCCGCGTTCCTCACCTTCACTGCTGTTTCTCCCCCACTGCGAAATGTTTACGTGTGGTGAGCGGAGACGCACAGTTGTATGGGACAAGGTTACCAGTGTCATTAAAAAAATTAAAAAAGTGAATTAGAAATACACATACATGTTTGAGAGGAATGTAAACATAATTTTAAAAAAATTCAGAACCCGTAACCAAAATGAAAATGCTACAGTACTGGAACAAAACTCATTTGTGGATATAGAATGCTCTTCTTCAAGCTGTTTCAACTTCCTTAATTCTTTCTCTCTGACGTCTCCTATGATTCCACAATAATTTTCCGAATGTACTCTGTTGTAGTGTCTTTCAATAGATGATTTTCTTACGCACGTAATTATCGTCCCACAGATTAAGCATTTGGCGTTATCGTCACGACAAACAAACAAAAAAATTACGAAAGTTCCCAGTTCGATTGAAATGGACTTTCGGAAGTCTTTGCTTTCTTCGAAACAGGTTGCTCCATTATTATGTTGTTGTCGTGCGCTTATCTATTTCACTGATAAACACGTCGTCTACCACCAAACGCTTCGTCGCTCTCAGCACACTACACCATCCGAGTCAAGCCGAGTTGAGGCGAAGCGTACCGATGCACAGTGCACAGAGCCTATGCACCTCGCTCTGCACGCGTGAGAGTTTGGGCGTTTGAGAGGCCCTGACGTAACCCATGGTGATTTTGCTATCAAAATTAGGACTCATTACGACTTTATGTAAGGAGTACAGTAGGAAGTGTTAAAGGCAGGAAAGTCATAGTTCAACTAGTGTACTATGCACAAAGCAGAAGTACGACTGGAATCCTCAACAGAAGATGGCGGCGCCTGTACGAGAGATCCATCAATCATCATCAGCTGCTACATAGATTGCATCCAGATAACAGAGTCTACAAATGGTGAGCTAATGGCATAAATTACTGCAAGTCTACGCGTTACAATTCAAGTTCTTAGAGTTTACTTCAGTCAATTTTTCTTTTGCTTCCGTAAGTTCAGATTTCGTTAATACGCCGTTTCGTAACGTTTTTCATCCTAATAAATAGCTGTTTTAATTTGTATTTTCTGAAAGTATTATTAATGAACCTTAACTTCCAAGTTACTGTACTTAATGGTTTGTGTTCCGTCACCTCACCCCTGGGAGTTTTTTGAGTCTCATTATGTATTATTATTATCATTATTCATTATCGACTATCGTTTTCAAGCCATAAGCTTGAAGGCTGGCGCCTATAGGATATTGTTTATGGAGAAACAATGATATATTACTTATTTATATTAACATTAAGGTGTCCAGCCACGTCACAATTTTGTCACACATCTATGGGCCGAGTGGGTACGTCACAACAGGGCGTGTGTAACGTAATGTGAATTGGATGCCGTTATGCATCACTAGACCAAGCGCCAAAAGTTGGTTGCGAGATAATCGCGTTTAAATTTGGTTCTATGTGTAAATTCGAGCGAACATAATTTTGCTAAATACGATATTACTGGTGTTGTAGGATAATAGATTGTACCTTCTCACCAAATTTCAACATTTTTATAATCGCACTGCATAGATTTTCTTGAAGAAATGGCGCTTAGTCTACTGATGCAATTTAAGGTCTTTCTCAAGTACGAATAATGCATCACGATGCTACACCGATAACCCCTTACTGTTGAGTATCTACAGAGTAAAACTTCAAAAAACATGACGTGGCGGCAGCCATGATTAAAACCTGAATCTCCTACTGTCCGGAAAGGCCCGCTAAGTGCTTGATCCACTGCGAGCCGCGCCACAACTCCAGTACATTATTCAAGTTTTAGATGGAGAAATTCTAGATGGGAAGCTATTCTCTAAAGTCGTTGCTATAACGACTTACTGATTTGAGGAATTTCAACTTATCTGAGTCAAATACATTGGTAAGACATGAGCCATTGTAGTCTGTACAATTTTTGAATGGACTTTCCTTCACGATAGGCCTATTAGGCCTATATTCTGAGAGTAGGCCTACAGTATTGACGTGATACTTTTAAGCCTGTGGGTAAATTTTGTTCTGCTTGAAACAGAAAATGTGATTCCAGATATTTTCTCCCATAAATACACACAAATCACTGGACAGGTAATAAGATTGTTGCACTCAGTTCATTCAAACCTGAAATCAGGATCTCCATTAAATCCATGTACGTCATCCACGATGTCAGAATCTGCTTGAAGATTCTGGTAAAATTGTTTGGCATCTGCAGGTATTAGGTGCATCAGCAAACAAAAGTATCTTAGTTTGGCTTCAGAGATAGGTTTCCCCCTTTTGGCCACAGAGGTATTAATGCCTGGTGAAAGGGAACTCTACTTTCCCGTGGTCGTCCCTGTCTTGACTTATTAAGATTTACTTCCTAAATTCACCATCAAATTCTAGAGAATGATTTTCAGACGCAACCTTCTTAGCAAGCTGCATTAATAGCATTGTCCTTCTCCTTACTTTTGGAACTTCGTCACTTGATAAACCACTCAATGTATCACCACGTAAAAATGTCAGCACTATCGAAAACGCGGGCTCACTCGCTGTCATCCGCGCGCCATGTGAGGAATGTGGCGCTTGGTCTAATGATGCAAACAGGAACATCGCATAGTCTACTGATGCAATTTACATTTCTACTGATTCCCGCTTTGTCGCTTAGGTTTTCTGTTTACTAACAACTAACGGCCTCTTGTAATGCATTGGGGAATTTTTTATAAATAGTTCAAGCCTTCCTCTACAAGATGGGGCTAAAATCTCAATTTTCGTCAAATGGCGCTTAGTCTACTGATGCATAACGGCATCCAATTGAACTCATGGGTTCGAGACCCACCTATGTAATGTGTTCAGAAAGCTTTGGGTTCTTCCGATGAAGTGTAACTTCCCTATCTTGTAAAGTATAATCTATTTTCCTGACCTTGTGAAATTTACTAGACCTTGGGGTCAGAAGACTTTTGAGAACTTCTGGTCCCAACGTTGTAATTTTCTCCTAAGCCTAGGAGATAACGGAATGTGAATTTCCTGAGCTTACTACCTCTAAAATTGTAAAGTTTTAAGAGTTTTGGATGTACTTTGTTATATATCTCGAGCTTCTCAGATCTTGTTGGTTATACCGTCAATTTAAAGTTTGTGTTGCTGTTGTTCTAAACTCATCATATTAAAAAAGAAAGAAAATCATTCTTAGGTTTTGCTAGCTATATTTAAACCCTGATTTATGTTTTATTCAGACAGTCACCCAACACTATTTTTTTTCTCTCTGAGCCACAGAAAACACCGTAATAATAATAATAATAATAATAATAATAATAATAATAATAATAATAATAATAATAATAATAATAACAATAATAATAATAATAATAATTAATAATCGTATGGCCTTAGCTACCGTGTGCGGATATTTGCTTTAAACTGACGCCATCTGGCTGTCTATTCCTACTAGATAGCAGAGTAAATCGAATCTCTCGTGGGCATCTATGGCTGTGTTTTTATTAATTTTGTCAGGTAAATACCAGATATGTTACCAGAGATCTTTTACGTGCCAACATCTTACGAAATGGAGGGTCGAATTGACTGTTATCCGCCCTTCAAAAATCCGACTACCTCTGTCGGGTTTGAACCCACTATGTTGGGATCCGGAGGCCTACACGCTACCAATAATGATAATAATAATATTAATAATAATAATAATAATAATAATAATAATAATAATAATAATAATAGGTGGCATGATTATCTGAGCTTATCTGAGCTCAGATTAGCAGTTGGATTTTCTCCCGGAATGGGCGGAGGCTCGCGTCCGGTGTACCTCGGGTGGTATTTTTCGCCTAAAAATTACATAGCATCAGGAAGAGTCTCAAATAAGCTGCGAGTTGCTCCTGCGACCCAGTAAGTCCTGTGTCTTAGGGACTGGGTATATGTGATTGTCTTAATGCACATCTCTTCATTTACACACCATACACCGTACTACCACCACGTAATAGTGAAATATATTCCTCCACGTGGAGTTGGCATCAATAAATATCAAGACGTCCGGCTCCTTGGCTAAATGCTTAGCGTAAAGAAGGATCTCAAGAAATTGGTCCAATTAAATACAAAGGTGAAATAGACGTCAGCATAATCATGAGCTGTATGGTCATGTCCAGAAAATCTCTGATTTCATGAGGAGAAGGAGATTTGCTTTTTATGGCTATTTGCTAGAAATGAAACGAACACGATTATCGAACCGGATCTTTACCCATTTTAAAGAAAGGAAAATCCAGCCAGCTTGGTTCAAGGAGGTGAAAAGAGACTTACAAGAGACGGGGACCACTTATGAAGATGTATAAGAACGCAACCCACTCAGGAGGAAACTAAAAGACCACCAGGGTTTTCAAGAAAGGCCAAAGTTGAAGACGGGAAAGACATGAACGGAAGAAAGAAAAGAGCAAAACTGGCAAGGAATGAAGGAGCACTGAACAAAGATCAAAGCCCCAAGAAGACAGCGGAAAAAACGTGGTCCTTAGTAGACCGATAAGAAATAATAATAATAGTGTTGTTTTACGACTCATTGAACGATTTAACGATAAATTATTTAACGATTTTTGGAGACGCCGATGTGTTGTAGTTTTGTCCCTTAGGAGCATTTTCTTTTAATCTACACCAGCGGACTGAGCTGGATTCGAACCCACCGACTTCAGCTCAGGATGCCAGAGCTCGACTGTCTGAGCTGATCGGCCCCGTAGACCTTGACTTCGCTTTGTAAATGGTATGAGAACACCGGCTTCAAAGTAGAACACTGGGTGTCACTTCTTTAAAAGTCCAACATCTGTGGTTTAGCGGATTTCTGCATAACAGTGAATTAAAAGTAGGTGGGAGCAATACCGTCCTTATGACAGTCAAAATTAAAGTAAGCTATTCCTTACCTTTATGTTTATCAGTTAGCTTATCGTTCGCTCCTTGTTCACTGCGGTGTGCCATTATTTCCGGAACGTTACTCTGTATATATGCTGTATACAGCCGCCATAATCTATACTTCCTTGTATGGTGTGGGTTGGGAGGTGGTGGGGAGGGCAGGGTAATGTTCTTCCCCGTGTCGTCACCAAGGTTACGAGCAAGCGAGGTGAACAGACTGATGCCCGGGTGTAGCATTCTCGGTAAATATCAGGCGTTACGAAACCGTGGTAAAACTCTTACCGTGGTGTTTTCATTAACCTGCTGTACCATTGTTAATCCTTGGTTTCGAAACCGCGGTTTCTTGACGCTCGTTTTTCTCGCTGTTATTCCCCTCGGAATAACTTCAAAGTAATATTCAGATGGCAGTGATGAGTTCTTGTTTTTTTTTTTTTTTTTTTTGCTACCTGCTTTACGTCGCACCGACACAGATAGGTCTTATGGTGACGATGGGACAGAAAGGGGCTAGGCGTCACCGGACTAGGAGTGGGAAGGAAGCGGCCGTGGCCTTAATTAAGGTACAGCCCCAGCATTTGCCTGGTGTGAAAATGGGAAACCACGGAAAACCATTTTCAGGGCTGTCGACAGTGGGGTTCGAACCTACTATCTCCCGAATACTGGATACTGGCCGCACTTAAACGACTGCAGCTATCGAGCAGTGATGAGTTCGACAGTCACTTGTCTTTAATTTATTTTTAATTTATCCAGAAGGCAGTGATATTTTTGACAGTCATGTGTCATGTGTCTCCAATTTAACCAGTTCCCAGTTGTTTACGTTTGTCTGGAACCCTCAGCTGTTTTTTTATTTCTAGGACGAATATTATTTAAATAATTTTAGACTTTTAGAAAAAAATATTTTAAGTTAATCATTTTCTCCTTGTCAGAATCATTGTAATATTTTTATCATATCTTCTACTGTATTGTAGCCTCTTATTCCTAGGATTAATTAATTTTTTATTGTTAGGTTATCATCAGCATGAGCCGATATGGGAAAGTAAGGGCGAACGAGAACGCCCAATTTCAGTGCATTTGAAACTGAAATGCTCACTGACTTAGATTTTCTTGGCGAAACGGGATTATTTCTCTGGGTTGGGAACTTGAGTTGATCCCCATTAATTGTAACAAGGACGCAACAGTCTAATTCTCTCCGTTTCATCATTCACAAGATACTGTAGATAGGCTTTACGACAGGTGGTGCCAAATCTATTTTCACGGTAAGATCACGGCACTTTGGAGGCACGCAATGTGAGTTTATATCGCTCACTCATCGCGTAGAGGCGCGCGGCTGTGAGCTTGCATCCGGGAGATAGTAGGTTCGAATCCCACTATCGGCAGCCCTGAAAATGGTTTTCCGTGGTTTCCCATTTTCACACCAGGCAAATGCTGGGGCTGTACCTTAATTAAGGCCACGGCCGCTTCCTTCCAACTCCTAGGCCTTTCCGATCCCATCGTCGCTATAAGACCTCTCTGTGTCGGTGCGACATAAAGCCCGTAGCAAAAAAAAAAAAAAAAATTAAGCACGGTAAAACGTCACAAAAATTCAAAACCGGGCTTGATGCAACAGAACTTCAGCTTAATCGTATTAAGCTATCCACCTTACCGTGCTTAAGTCCTAACCGAGGTTGACGCACCGGGCATAACGAACCCATACTCCGCTAGGGAATGGCGATAAGCCTCGCCTATTAAACTATTTGTCTTGCGTCGAGGAACATGAAATAAAACCAGATTTTTCCGTTGTCTGTCTGTCTGTCTGTTGAGTCTTCAGCCTCGAGATTGGTTGGATCCTCAACTAACACCACCAAAGGTTTACAGAGGGTTTACAAGCAGAACACATTGTCACATTTTTGAGTTTTTGACATTTTCACATTAACCTATGTGACTTATTTCATTACGTCCTTCAAGGTCATTTCGTTATTGACTTTTGTGATTTTTCACTATCTTGCAAAGTTTCGAGAGAGAAATTTTATCAAGGTTAAACATTTTAAGAGACTTAGAGTGTTTAAGCAGATTGAATTTTGATCTCACTAGTTTCTTAGTAGTATGCTATCTCCTGTTAGTATTTATTCTTCTTTGCGACTTATTTGCATTATTAATTATCTTACGGGCATTAGAAACCTTCTTTACGTCGCACAGACACAGATTGGTCTCATGACGACGATGGGTTAGGAAAGTGCTAGAAGTGGGAAGGAAGCGACCGTGACCTTAATTAAGGTACCGTACAGCCCCAGTATTTGCCCGGTGTGAAAATGGGAAACCAACGAAAACCATCTTCAGGGCTACCAACATTGGGGTTCGAACCCACTATCTCTCGAATGCGAGGTCACAGCTGCGCGCCCTTAACCGCACGGCCAACTCGCTCGCTATCAGAAATCTGGGGCAGTGAGAAGTATTTACTGTGTGAATGTCTTTAAACGTTGTTGTTGTTGTTGTTGTTGCCTTTTCATGTCATTATTCGAACTTGCCATAACTGGTTCAAGAGAGAAAATTCATCAAGGTAAAATGACATGACCGGGCGAGTTGGCCCGAGCAGCTCGTCTCCTTTCTCCCGAGTCTTCCCAGCACAAACTTTGCAACATTTTCGTAACGCTACTCTTTTGTCGGAAATCACCTAGAACAAATTGAGCTGCTTTCCTTTGGATGTTTTCCAGTTCTCAAATGAAGTAATCCGGGTGAGGGTCCCATGGACAGGAACTATACTCTTGTTGGGGTCTTACCTCAGACTTATATGTCCTCTCCCTTTCATCCTTACTAAAACTCCAAATACCCCCAGGACCATGTGCAGAGGTCTGTACCCTTTATTTACAATCCCTTTTATATGATTACCCCAAAGAAGGTCTTTCCTTATATTAACACCTACGTACTTACAGTGACCCCCATAAGAAACTTTCACCCCATCAACACAGTAATTAAAACCGAGAGGACTTTTCCTATTAGTGAAGCTCACAACCTGACTTTTAACCCCCATTTATCATAATATAGTTGTCTACTGTCCATCTCACAACATTGTCAAGGTCTTTTTGCAGTTGCTCACAATCTTATTATTTATGTATTATTCTATCCAGTATAACATCATCTGGAGAAAGCCTTATCTCCGATTCCAATTCTATTATCATATCATTTATATATAAATGAAAATACACTGACTGACAGAGCAAATGCAACACCAAGAAGGAGTGGTCAGAACTTTATGCCAATTGCAGGGTAGACTGACGTCACTGAGGTATGCTCATGATGTGAAATGCGCCGCTGTGCTGCGCACGTAGCGAACGATAAATGGGACACGGCGTTGGCGAATGGCCCACTTCGTACCGTGATTTCTCAGCCGACAGTCATTGTAGAACGTGTTGTCGTGTGCCACAGGACACGTGTATAGCTAAGAAGGCCAGGCCGCCGTCAACGGAGGCATTTCCAGCAGACAGACGACTTTACGAGGGGTATGGTGATCGGGCTGAGAAGGGCAGGTTGGTCGCTTCGTCAAATCGCAGCCGATACCCATAGGGATGTGTCCACGGTGCAGCGCCTGTGGCGAAGATGGTTGGCGCAGGGACATGTGGCACGTGCGAGGGGTCCAGGCGCAGCCCGAGTGACGTCAGCGCGCGAGGATCGGCGCATCCGCCGCCAAGCGGTGGCAGCCCCGCACGCCACGTCAACCGCCATTCTTCAGCATGTGCAAGACACCCTGGCTGTTCCAATATCGACCAGAACAATTTCCCGTCGATTGGTTGAAGGAGGCCTGCACTCCCGGCGTCCGCTCAGAAGACTACCATTGACTCCACAGCATAGACGCGCACGCCTGGCATGGTGCCGGGCTAGAGCGACTTGGATGAGGGAATGGCGGAACGTCGTGTTCTCCGATGAGTCACGCTTCTGTTCTGTCAGTGATAGTCACCGCAGACGAGTGTGGCGTCGGCGTGGAGAAAGGTCAAATCCGGCAGTAACTGTGGAGCGCCCTACCGCTAGACAACGCGGCATCATGGTTTGGGGCGCTATTGCGTATGATTCCACGTCACCTCTAGTGCGTATTCAAGGCACGTTAAATGCCCACCGCTACGTGCAGCATGTGCTGCGGCCGGTGGCACTCCCGTACCTTCAGGGGCTGCCCAATGCTCTGTTTCAGCAGGATAATGCCCGCCCACACACTGCTCGCATCTCCCAACAGGCTCTACGAGGTGTACAGATGCTTCCGTGGCCAGCGTACTCTCCGGATCTCTCACCAATCGAACACGTGTGGGATCTCATTGGACGCCGTTTGCAAACTCTGCCCCAGCCTCGTACGGACGACCAACTGTGGCAAATGGTTGACAGAGAATGGAGAACCATCCCTCAGGACACCATCCGCACTCTTATTGACTCTGTACCTCGACGTGTTTCTGCGTGCATCGCCGCTCGCGGTGGTCCTACATCCTACTGAGTCGATGCCGTGCGCATTGTGTAACCTGCATATCGGTTTGAAATAAACATGAATTATTCGTCCGTGCCGTCTCTGTTTTTTCCCCAACTTTCATCCCTTTCGAACCACTCCTCCTTGGTGTTGCATTGTCACTGTCAGTCAGAGTATTAAGATCAAAGGATATTGCCTTAAGGAATGCCCTTCTTAACAATTTTAGGGTTAGATATTGCTTCACATACTCTAATTCTCTGAGATCTATTTTCTAGAAATATAGCCATCCATTCAGCTACTCTTTTGTCTAGTCCAGTGCACTTATTTTTGCCAGTAGTCTCCCATGATCTACCCTATCAAATGCCTTAGATAGGTCAATCGCGACACAGTCCATTTGACCTCCTGAATCTAAGGTCTCTGCTATATATTGCTGCAGTCCTACTGACGAACTTCAGTGGAATAATATTTCCTATGCCCGAACTGCCTTCTATTGAATCAGTTATTTATTTGGCAAACATATCAAATTAATCAGAAATAATGTTTTCCCAAAGATTACATGTAACACATGTCAAACTGAATGGCCTGCAGTTTTCGACTTTATGTTCAGCGCCCTTTCTTTTATACATTGGCGCTACAATAGCAACTCTCCATTAACTTGGTATAGCTCCTTCATGCAAACAATAATCAAATAAGTACTTCAGAAATGGTACTATGTTATATCCCAACCTATCTTCTTTAGTATATCTTCCGACATCTTATCAATACCAACTACTTTTCTAGTTTTCAACTTTTGTATCTCATTGTAAATGTCTTTATTAATCATAGATAAATGTCATTACTTCGTTAGTATATGTCACCTCTTCTGTCTAGGCATTATCGTTGTAACTAACAATCTTTACATACTGCTGAGTGAATACTTCTGCCTTCTGTAGATCCTCGCATACACACTCCCCTTGTTCATTAATAATTCCTGAAATGTTCTTTTTAGAACCACCTTTCGCCTTAAAGTACCTATACGTGCCCTTACATTATGCTTGCCATCATGTTTTCTTTAGCTGACATCTTCGCTAGTTTCAATTTCCCAGTGAGTTCCTACATTTTCTTCTTACTTCCACGATAATTTATAACTATATCTCTTTCCAACCTGCACATCCCCTTAGGGCTCTTTACTTCTCTGTTATGTCCGCCTCCGCAGCGTTAAGGTTAGTGTTATTTGTTGCCGTCCTCGGGGGCCCGGATTCGATTTCCGGTACTGCCAGACATTTAAAAATGGCAGGAGGGCTGGTATATGGTTGAAATGTTACATGCAGCTCACCTCCATTGGGGTGTGCCTGAAAACAGCTGCACCACATCGAGATGAGGACACGAGTTTACTTTACTTCACTTCTCTGTCATAATATAGCTGGTCTTTACCATCAAAGAGTTAGTAAATAATACACTAGAGATAGCATTGGCGCCACCGTCTACGAGAGAATCACTGTAGCGAGCGTAGCATGTTGAAATCGCTGCTGTTTGGTTAAACTCTCACTCCGCTGGATTCATCAATGTAAATACGGTTTTTTTTTTCTTTACGTCGCGCCGACACAGATAGGTCTTATGGCGACGTTGGGACAGGAAAGGTCTAGGAATAGGAAGGAAGTGGCCGTGGCCTTAATTAAGGTCCAGCCCCAGCATTTGCCTGGTGTGAAAATGGGAAACTACGGAAAACCATCTTCAGGGCTGCCGACAGTCGGATTCGAACCCACTATCTCCCGGATATCTTTCCGTAGTTTCCCACTTTCACACCAGGCAAATTCTGGGGCTGTACCTTAATTAAGGCCACGACCGCTTCCTTCCAACTCCTAGGCCTTTCCTATCCCATCGTCGCCATAAAACCTATCTCTGTCGGTGCGACGTAAAACCCCTAGCGAGCTCACAGCTGCGCGCTCCTAACCGCACGGCCAACTTGCCCGGTTAGGGGACTTTTCAAACTGTGTGGATATAGATAAGGTTTTAAATTCCTACATTCTCAGGTACTACAGTACACTTGCGATGCTTCTCTCTAGTAAAAAAGAAAACCCTAAAAGCATAAACACAGGAGAAATTCGTGATGAAAGAGGACAGTGTTCAGGTGCAGTGAAGTAACATAAAATCAATTTACTCTTCATGTTAAGTCTTCTAACAACATACGTTTAGAAGGAGGGCACGTATATTTCGCTATCTTTTGTGTAAATGACCAGGACTTTGCTATAATTCTGGCCAACGAGTGAAAATATCCTCTCTCGTACGAAGTGGATGAGCGAGATTTTAGGCCTAAAAGCTTTGGCGAGATTTTGGGGTAAAGTAGACAAAATATTGTCATCGCCGCTTTAGACGCTGGCTTTCTGAGCCCAAGTTGCCAGGTTCGAAGCTGGCTCAGTCCGGAGATAGAATACATGAAGGTGCTCAAATATGTTAGCCTCTTGTAGATAAATTTCACGGCGAATGAAAGAACTCCCGTGGGGAAAATTTTCGACACCTCAGCGTCTCCAAAAAACGTGTAAGTAGTTAATGGGAAGTAAAGCCATTATTATTATTATTATTATTATTATTATTATTATTATTATTATTATTATTATTATTATTATTATTATTATTATTATTATTATAGATGTTTTCTAAACGCAATCACAAGTGGAAATATGACACTCGGTTGTGGTTTCAGCCTATTATGGAGTTTTTATTTAGCTTTCCCTGAAATGTATGATTTGCTTTAAGATTTTAACTTGTAAAATGATTTCCGTCAACGGAAAGGGAGAGTGGTATAATTGTGATTGAAGAGAACTGAAAAATGTTACAATAATTTTTAGAATTTGCTATACATCGCACCGACACAGATAGGCCTTATGGCAACGATGGGATAGGAAAGGACTAGGAGTGGGAAGAAAGCGCCCGTGGGCTTAATTAAGGTACAGCCCTAGAATTTGCCTGGTGTGAAAATTGGAAACCACGGAAAACCACTGTCGGGGCTGCCAGCAGTGGGGTTTGAACCCACTATTTCCCGAAAGCAAGCTTACAGCTTCGTGGCCCTAACCGCACGGCCAACTCGCTCGGTCAATAACTTATTATGCTTGTATATAGTCCTAGGTACATGACATTTGAGGGAAAATATTGATGAAAGTAAAGGATTAGATGTTCACACGGTGTATCACATCTAGTCTCTAAATTTCAAGATCTGGTAAGGTATGAATCAGGACTGCTATAGACCTACGTATTGTACGAAGAGAAAGCAACAGACTGTATATACAACAAATATATTCAATAGCTTTTAATATCATAAATACACACAGAAAGTGAAAAATGGAGCACAATTCCAGGCTATGATGTACATCTTGTCTTATTTACTTCTTTGTACCTATTTGCTTTACGTCGCACCGACACACATACAGTAGGTCTTACGGCGACTATGGGACAGTAAAGGGCTAGGAGTGGGAAGGAAACGACTGTGGCCTTAATTAAGGTACAGTCCCAGCATTTTCCTGGTGTAAAAATTGGAAATCATCTTCAGGGCTGCCGACAGCGGGGTTCAAACATACTATTTCCTGAATGCAAGCTGACAGCTGCGTGACCTAAAGCTTGCAGCCACTCGCTCGGTATCATGCACATGATTTTCTGGATATTCGCTGTCAAAGGCATGGCCATTCAGTGAAATGAAAATGCCATCCCTTATATTTCCTAAAACATTAATTTCAGTCTTGAAGGAAAGATCCAAAGAATCTCATTCACGCCGACAGGAGAATCAATCGCCAATTCACATGACAATAAGTGTCACGCAAAATATTAATTTATACGCACGGAAATGAATTTCAAGAAAACATATCTGTGAAATGATACGCCACTGCCCTTTATGAACTTCTCTATGCAGCCATAAGCTGCACAGGAGACTGGCATTTTCCTTAAGAGAAGTATATTCTTAAATTTATCGGGAAGCTCCAGTAGTGACAGTGCCAAACAATCCAGCTTTTGCCAAACAGCGCGCTTGTTCAACTTCGCACGCGACTGCAGCGCCAGTGCTACCTCTAGTGTATTATTTACTAACTCTACTGTATGTTTACCGTTCCTTACCCAAAGACTTTAATATTACTTATCTAGACTCACAGAGCGCGCTGATGCTATTCGAAATATTGAACACTTTCGCGCATCGCCATGTTGTGGGCGCTTCAGCTTCGAATTCAAGGGTAGCTACGTGGTAATGTTTACAGTTCCTTACATGTTTTTGAATTAAATCATGTCTGTTAGTGGATATGTTGTAGAATTTTATGCGACGGAGTGATAATATATTGTACAATATTTTCAAGGAATGTAGGAGCTTGTTAAATTGATCGGCAATATTAAAGGGAAATAAATTAGGCCTTGCGTCTGGAATTGAAATCTATTCACAAAGGTGAATTCATGTGCAGTCTTTGTTTATACAGATCGCTAACAGAAGGTATCTGGCTATTCGTTTCACATGCGAGTAGACATTGAAATGTTATAAAATGATTTTCAAGTACCATAATCGAGAACTAAACAGGTTATAGGGTGATTGATTCAGAGGACGTATGGACATGTGGTTGAAGCGCTGGCCTTCTAACCCCAACTTGGGAGGTTCGAACCTGACTCAGGCCAGTAGTATTTGAATGTTCTCAAATACGTTACCCTAGCGTCGGTATATTTACTAGCACGTAAAAGAAACTCTTGCAAGACTAAATTCCAGCACTTCTGCGTCTCTGAAAACCGTAAAAGTAGTTTTTGGGACTTAAAGCCAACAACATTATATTATTATCTTCTTCCTTTCCTTCCTGGCATTTTTCTAATTCGTTGTGGAGCATTCTTTAGAACTAAACAGCTGTTCTCAAAAAACATACCTATTTTTCATACATACCGTGAACCGGTATTACAAATTTGATATAAACTTGGGCCTAGAATCTGTAAAATATGATTGATAAAGATAAATAAAACCCTACTATTAGAGTAAAGTATTGCTTCCAATTATCTGAAAATTGATTTATTAGTGTCATATGTCTCAAGTTCTGCATTTTTTACACTTGTTTTATAATAAAAGAATACGATTGTGAATACGCTATTCGAAAAAATCTGACTAGGGCTCAGTCTATACAAAGCTCATTGCAATCCTGTGAATCCTACTCTGCACTAGAAAACGCTAATCGAACTACCTGTTTACCTATGATATTAAGCTTTTCCCAAGTGCTTTACATTCAAATTAATTTATTTTCTGATATAAATCAAGGTGCTCATATTATAGAAAAATTAGATTACGCTTTCAATTTTTATTTGTGCTCAGACAATGTTAATTCAGTTTAAGTTCGTAAACACAGTAACTTGGTGAGATAGCGGCCCCGGTCTAGAAAGCAAAAAATAACGGCCTAGAAAATTCGACGTGCTGACCACATGACACCTCGTAATCTGCAGGCCTTCGGGCTGAGGAGCGATCGTTTGGTAATCCAAGGCCCTGGCCCTTCGGGCCTGTTGCACCATGGGATTTGGCTTGGATATGAAATAACGGAATTGGGTGAATAGAACTTTAATTGTTATTTCTTTGTGATTTGGATTTGATTAAATGCTGCCTGATAATTATAATCGTTACACTGGTGTTAGCCTGCCTCTATTGTAAGTGTGTTTTTAAAATGAAATGGATGTCTAGCTTATTTTGAGATTCTCTGAGTGGGTTAGGCGTGGTATAACTTAAGATGTAAAACCCTCCCTATAATATTCTCTTCTTAAATACGATATATGAGAGGGCGTTGTCTGAGCGTTGCTGAGTGGAAATGATATGGAATATACTCGTTGGAAAGAACGACCTTTCTTTTGATCTGTTGCGCCATTTGAGATATATAAATACTGGCACCATTTGAAAGGTATTGTACTTAACTGAGTGAGCCCGCCGAATGTTGAAATATGGTTTTTTGTGACTTGATGCTCACGGAATAATGTCGTGCCAACAACTCGGTCTGAATCGGTTATGTATGTATCCGTTCTTTATCCTTTTTATTTAAATTAATTTCCTTTCCCTCTACCTTCATTTCATGGTTTGAATAAACCCTTATTTCCTGTATTTTGAATTTTATTACTTATAGATTTAGTCTCTTACTATTATTATCGAGAGGCTCGTTTCCAGTTCAAGGCTGTTCGCATTTAGGCCTTTCTTAGTCGCGATCTACGCCTCAACTTTCGGTTTGTATCTTATTAGTACTGGGATTGTTTCCGCGTTGCAAGGGGATGTGGCTCAAATGGGAGCAGATGCGAGGTTCGACTAGGATATCTCCGAAAAAGGGTCGGACAAGGTAGAACTGGAAATGATTATTTATGTTGGGTATATTAAATCAGTCCTAACTGTCCCTCATTTAGTCTTGTGATGCTATTATGTTCTGATTTTAATCCTTGGTATTATTGGTAATTTATGTATTCTAATGACCATTTGCATGTTTATTGTTTTTGCTGTCGTTGAAATATTGCTTTGAATATGGAAAGTCAGAAAGTCCTTTGACCTTGTTCAACCGTTTGTGTGTCAAGGTCCCGGAATCCGAAATTTTCGACCAGTTTTACACAAATCCAGCCCTTGTTTATAAACTGTATATAAAAAGATCACAGGTAGAATGCATTGAGGATATCATTAATTTAGGTCGCGAATTCGAGTCAACGATGTGTCAGAATAAATTGTACCGTCCGCCTCCTACTCCATCTGATTGTTCATTTCTTGTTGTTGCCTATCATGCGCCCCTGAAATCAGTCTCTTTTGGTGGAACCCCTTCTCACTCTCGCCCCTTTGGTAGTCCTGATCGCAGGTCGAGCGTTGTAGCTCTGCCTCGACGCAGTGTTAATGCCGTCCAATCTTCTAACTCAGCCATGGTAAGAGACACTGCAGCGAGGAAATGCTGGAATTGCGTGAAAGTAGGGCATATTTCAATAAACTGTTGGTCTAAGTCTCCTCTGAAATGCTGGAAATGTGGTCTGAATGGTGTCGCCAACACGTGTGTCCTCGGTGCAACTCTCGGCAGGGAAACTAAATCCGCGCCGGCGTGATGGCCCGTCGTTGGCGCCTGATTTTGTGTTAATAAAAAGGATTTGGGGCATTTCCTTATCTACACACTGGGCCAAGATTTATTGTGGATCGCACGTACTATATGCATTATTAGACACCGGTTCCTGCGGTTCCTTCATCAAGCAATGTTTTGTGTCTTGCATGAAGTTAAAATATCTCCAAGCCTGTGACGGCTCTGGACAGTTCATGTCTGCTGATGGCCGTCAGGTATGTCCCGTGGGTCGAATAGAATATCATATCCAAATCCATAACCTTTCATGGAATTGGACATTCAATGTTGTTCCCGATCTATCTGTCCCTGTCATTTTAGGAACCGATTTTATGCTGGCTACTGGTCTATCCATTGCTTTTATCACCCGTACCTTTGCCTTTCATTTCAAATCTGGCGTTAATTACCCTTTGAAGCCCCTTTCCAACGTGCTACCATATGCGCCCTTCCGAAATCTCTACTTCCCAACGCCTGTTGTGATTTAACGGATAAACAGAAGTTAATGTTAAACAGTTTATTGGAAGAATTTTCTGATGTCTCAAATGCTGATTTAGGTTGTGCAAAAAATATTTCCTATTCCATCGAATTGAAATATGATACCCCTGTTAGGTCCCCACCATTCAGTTGCTCCCGCCCCCAAGCTATCAGCTATGAGAGAGTGTGTCAACGATCTTTTGAAAAAGAAGGTAATTAGTCCCCCGAAGTCCCCTTTCAGTAGTCCCGCCTTCCTTGTCCCCAAAAAAGACGGTAGATTCAGATTTGTTGTGGACTATAGGAAGGTGAACAGGAACACAGTCTTCGACAGTTTCCCCTTGCCTTTTCAACATTTACATGGTGCTAAATTCTTCACCGATTTTTATTTTAATTCAGCGTACTATCAAATTCCTTTGGACCCCAAAAGTCGCCCTTGCACTGCCTTCGCCACCCCTTTTGGCCTGTTCGAATTCAGCAAAGTACCGATGGGCATCTCTATAGGTGGACAAGCGCTTAGCCGCATAATGGATTCGATCCTTGGAGATCTGAAATTTTGTTGTGTTTTCAACTTCCTTGACGATCTTCTAATTATTTCTCCAAGTTTTGACGAGCAGCTTGCTCACCTTCGAGAGGTTCTCGGTCGTTTGCGCAAGCACGGTTTCACTATAAATCCCAAAAAGGTGTCTCTTTGCTCCAAGCGTTTGAATTTCCTTGGTCATATCATATCCGATTCCGGAATCGCTGTAAACCCCGACAGGGTCAAATGCATTAAAGAGTTTCCTCGGCCCAAAAATGTCCGCGGTGTGAGAAGGTTGCTAGGTAAGGTCGGTTTCTATAGACGTTTCATTAAAAACTTTTCCCAAATTTCTTTTTTTTTCTACTAGGGGTTTTACGTCGCACCGACACAGATAGGTCTTATGGCGACGATGGGATGGGAAAGGCCTAGGAGTTGGAAGGAAGCGGCTGTGGCCTTAATTAAGGTACAGCCCCAGCATTTGCCTGGTGTGAAAATGGGAAACCACTGAAAACTATCTTCAGGGCTGCCGATAGTGGGATTCGAACTTACTATCTCCCGGATGCAAGCTCACAGCCGCGCGCCTCTATGCGCACGGCCAACTCGCCCGGTTCCCAAATTTCGGCCCCTTAAATCTTCTGAAAAGGAAATATTGCCATTTTGTCCGGGGCGAAGCCCAAGCCAATGCCTTCGATCAAGTGAAGAATGCCCTTTGCCAAGCCCCTGTCCTCCGCAGTCCTGATTTTCCCCGAGACTTTGTCCTCCAGTGTGATTCTAGCGTGCTCGCTGTTTCGACTATACTATATGAATACGCTGACGACGGAAAACTGGTCCCAATTGCGTTTTTCAGCAAGTTGTTGCATGGGGCTGAAATGCGATATTCTATTTATGAAAAGGAATGCCTAGCCGTGGTTTTAGGTGTTGATAAATTCCGTTCGTATTTGTAGCACCGTTATTTCTTCGTCCATACAGATAATCAAGCCCTATCGTGGATGAGCGCCAACGTAAAGCGACTTGGCAGGACAGTTAGGTGGATCCTCCGGGTATCAGCCTATAAATTCACGGTCGTGCACGTTCGTGGAAAAGAGAATGTTGTGGCCGACTGTTAGTCGCGAATGTTCGACGGGGTCAAAGATTGTGAGGTCGAGTCCGATGTAAACTATCATCTGACCGAAAGTGTTAATATCCTTCAAAATTATCCTTGGTCTTTCACGCACATTTCCGTACACCAAAAGGAAGACAATGAGTGTTTGGAACTGGTGAAAGGAATCGCTGATGGGTCTTTTCGAGATAAGTCATTTTGGATCAAACGAGGATTGTTGGTTCGTCGTAACCGTAAAAATGGTAAAGACAAAATTTTTGTTCCTGCAAAATTAAGATCCATGATGTTGCACCATTTTCATGTTTCTTACCTAGGCGCCCATCTAGGTCAGTACAAAACCTTACATCGAGTCTCTCGTGACTATTTTGGTGAAATCTTAAAAGGATGTATTAGAGTACGTGAAGAGCTGCGACGATTGCCAACGGTGTAAACCTCCTCAAACCTCTCAAATTGGGCACCATTCTGCTGACGTTGCGTCGTACCCTGGAGAAAGGTTATTTGTTGATTACTTTGGTCCTGTAATGAAATCCAAAAACAACAACGTTGGGATCCTATCCATTGTTGATGCTTTTTCTAAATTCCTTTTGTTGTTCCCGGTCCGCGAAATAAACTCGAGCAGCGCCATCTACATTCTATCCCGGCACATTTTTTGAGTTTATGGGCCCCCAAAGGTCTTAATCTCGGACAAAGCGTCTACCTTCAGCTGCAATAAATTTCGTCACCTGTGTTTCGGCTGGGGAGTGAAGCATGTTTTTCTGAGTCCTCACTACCCCAAGCCGTCTCACCTGGAAAGATTCCACCGTAATCTAAAATCCTGTCTGAGTGTATTCCACAGCACTGACCAGCGCAGTTGGGATGATAATTTGGCATTATTTGTTTTAGCCTTCCACAACGCTGTGCCAGATGATTTGTTTCTAGGGAGAAGTCTTCCTGATCCGCTCCAGTTGAAGAAGGACATTGGATATCTGTCCGAATCGTCAAGAAACATGAATGTCGAGGCAAAATGGTAGGAAGCCATCGCACACCTGACCAGAGCCAGAGACCGTGTGGCAAAAAGATTCAACCAAGGGAGGAAAAAAGTCACCCTCGAAGGTGGAGATCTGGTCGCGGTAAAAATATTTCCCATCAGCTCGGCAGCAAACCAAATCGCTGCAAAACTTTCCAAAAAAGGGTCCAATCCCACGAGAATTGTGAAATTCCTAGGACCTGTTACTGTTGAACTCGAGGATCTTATGAGTAAGTGGATATCCAAGGCTCATGTGTCTTTACTGAAGGCTTACCATCAACGATACACGTAAAACCTTATGTCTATCTTATTACATCTTTTGGTGCTAAAATATGCTTACTTTGCTTGTTGAGCTATTACCAGTGTTCTAAAGTTTTTTCCTTGTCGGGGAAATAAAAATTCAAAAGAAGGAATGCAATATTGCTGTAGCTCACTGAAGATGGAACGAAGCAAATTCCGAGTCCTCTTGAGTACGTGACGCTGTTATCCTTGATTATCTGACTCCTAATTCGTCAACATATTGAACGAATTATATGGAATGGACTAATTGATTCAGCGTGATAGTATTAAAGAGTGTACGAACCTCAGATCGAGGTGGACTGCATTTTATTGTGCATTGTCATAACTCACTGTTGTAATCGCGTGTAATCCTGTATATTTGTAGTTTTAGTTAGATTTTAGAAAAGACACATTTTTAAAAGGGGGCACTGTGATGATGAGCCATATCTGCATGGCTAATTCCCAATTATTACTCACCTTGGATGACTTTATAACTTCCATGAATATACTAGAGAGGGCAGCTCCCTCGATGTTGGGCACTGATGGTCGTATCTTTCCGACGAGATGTTAATTTTATCTCCTTGACTCGAATCGTTGGTGATTGCTTTGAGAGAAGAATATAAAAATGGACTCCACGCATATCGGAGTAGCGTTTTTGACGTACAGAAAAGTCTTTAAACGCTTCAAACTTACCCTGTAATACCATCTTCTCCATTCTTTGATAGTTAATATACTCCAGGTATGGGTATTCCTTCGTAATATTTGTTCAATGATATATAGGCGATTGATATGTGTTGTTCGCTCCGCAGTATGAATGGACTGCATGTTTCTTCTTGTGGTTGTTGGGATTATGATATGTTTGATGGTACGGTCTCATATTACTACTGTGTATGTACGCTGCATATTTATGTAATTCGTCATCTGATGACCGTTTGTCCTTTGTGTCGGCGCGAGCTTCCACTCGTGTCTTACGAAGTGCCAACCTTGATGGGTTTGTGCATGACTGGGGGATATCTCTGATCCCACTACTGTATTCGTTTGACCTGTGCACGCAACTTCTGGAATAAATAAGACCTCTTTTGTGGCCTTGGGGTCATGTAATATGAATTTGGATTCGTCATTTAACTGACGCTGCTGCTCGTATTGTTCGCCGAACCCGGCATGTCTGAATGTGTGCACGAGTGTTAGTATGAGAGGGAAGTGTAACAAAGACGTATCAATCAGTTGAATTTGTATTTTGATCTTGTTTCATTATTTTACTTACGCATTTTCGTAAGGTGCTATTTCTTTTGCCTTCGCACCTGTCTTGGGCGCTCATTTACCTATTGGGCCGCCATGTTTCATGTTTCGTTCATTTAGGCCATGCGAATGCCTGGGATTTTCCCCTTTTGTGATATATTATCTCCTTGGTCCAGAGTCATTTCTCTTTTATCCCGTACTGAAATCCTACGTATTTTATTTCTTTTTAACCCTGGGTTTTCTGCTTGATGCGTGGGAGCTGGAAGATCTGGGGTGATTGTTATTAATGAGGGTGGTGTCTGAGCGTTGCTGAGTGGAAATGATATGGAATATACTCGTTGGAAAGAACGACCTCTCTTTTGATCTGTTGCGCCATTTGAGATATATAAATACTGGCACAATTTGAAAGGTATTGTACTTAACTGAGTGAGCCCGCCGAATGTATAAATATGGTTTCTGTGACTTGATGCTCACGGAATAATGTCGTGCCAACAACTCGGTCTGGACTGATTATTTATGCGTTCTTTATTTTTTTATTTGAATTAATTTCCTTCCCCACTACCTTCATTTCATGATTTGAATAAACCCTTATTTCCTGTATTTTGAATTTTATTACTTATAGATTTAGTCTCTTACTATTATTGTCAAGAGGCTCGTTTCCAGTTCAAGGCTGTTTGCATTTAGGCCTTTCCTAGTCGCGATCTACGCCTCAACTTTCGTTTTGTATCTTATTGGTACTGGGATTATTTCCGCGATGCAAGAGGGTGTGGCTCAGCATTATCTTTATACCCAACTACCTTTACATATTGCTGACTGAATACTTCTGCCTTCTATAAGTCCTCACATATTCACTCCCCTTTTTCATTAAGGGTCCCTGGAATTATGCCCTTCTGTTTTCCCTAAAATTCATATGAATGTCAATTATGTTTATCATCATTTTACACTGCCTGACAGAGCAAATGCAACACCAAGAAGGAGTGGTCAGAACTTTATGCCAATTGCAGGGTAGACTGACGTCACTGAGGTATGCTCATGATGTGAAATGCGCCGCTGTGCTGCGCACGTAGCGGACGATAAATGGGACACGGCGTTGGCGAATGGCCCACTTCGTACCGTGATTTCTCAGCCGACAGTCATTGTAGAACGTGTTGTCGTGTGCCACAGGACACGTGTATAGCTAAGAATGCCAGGCCGCCGTCAACGGAGGCATTTCCAGCAGACAGACGACTTTACGAGGGGTATGGTGATCGGGCTGAGAAGGGCAGGTTGGTCGCTTCGTCAAATCGCAGCCGATACCCATAGGGATGTGTCCACGGTGCAGCGCCTGTGGCGAAGATGGTTGGCGCAGGGACATATGGCACGTGCGAGGGGTCCAGGCGCAGCCCGAGTGACGTCAGCACGCGAGGATCGGCGCATCCGCCGCCAAGCGGTGGCAGCCCCGCACGCCACGTCAACCGCCATTCTTCAGCATGTGCAAGACACCCTGGCTGTTCCAATATCGACCAGAACAATTTCCCGTCGATTGGTTGAAGGAGGCCTGCACTCCCGGCGTCCGCTCAGAAGACTACCATTGACTCCACAGCATAGATGTGCACGCCTGGCATGGTGCTGGGCTAGAGCGACTTGGATGAGGGAATGGCGGAACGTCGTGTTCTCCGATGAGTCACGCTTCTGTTCTGTCAGTGATAGTCACCGCAGACGAGTGTGGCGTCGGCGTGGAGAAAGGTCAAATCCGGCAGTAACTGTGGAGCGCCCTACCGCTAGACAACGCGGCATCATGGTTTGGGGCGCTATTGCGTATGATTCCACGTCACCTCTAGTGCGTATTCAAAGCACGTTAAATGCCCACCGCTACGTGCAGCATGTGCTGCGGCCGGTGGCACTCCCGTACCTTCAGGGGCTGCCCAATGCTCTGTTTCAGCAGGATAATGCCCGCCCACACACTGCTCGCATCTCCCAACAGGCTCTACGAGGTGTACAGATGCTTCTGTGGCCAGCGTACTCTCCGGATCTCTCACCAATCGAACACGTGTGGGATCTCATTGGACGCCGTTTGCAAACTCTGCCCCAGCCTCGTACGGACGACCAACTGTGACAAATGGTTGACAGAGACTGGAGAACCATCCCTCAGGCCACCATCCGCACTCTTATTGATTCTGTACCTCGACGTGTTTCTGCGTGCGTCGCCGCTCGCGGTGGTCCTACATCCTACTGAGTCGATGCCGTGCGCATTGTGTAACCTGCATATCGGTTTGAAATAAACATCAATTATTCGTCCGTGCCGTCTCTGTTTTTTCCCCAACTTTCATCCCTTTCGAACCACTCCTTCTTGGTGTTGCATTTGCTCTGTCAGTCAGTGTATTTTAGCTGACTTTATCGCTATATTAAATTTTCTAGTATTACATTTCTGGTATGAGTTATATCAAGTAATATTGCACTGTCGTGTTATCTTGCTGTGCAATTGTTACAAAATTGGCTCCAATGGTAATTTTTAAGAGAAAAGCTGTACCCAGTTTCAAGAGAAAGGATGGATGGACGAAAATGGAATGGAGGGTGTAGTTGGACAAATTGTGGGCTAAACGTCTCAATGGTCTCCTGAAAAAGAAATCCCTTCTTGGCTTGGACCAGTTCAAATCCCACACAACGGATACAACAAAACAGAGAAGGAAAGACCTGAACTCTCAATTTACGATCATTCCAGGGGGCCTCACAAATCAGATGCAGCCCCTGGACGTATCAATAAACAAATCATTCAAGGTTTCTATGCGTGAAGAGTGGACATAATGTATAGCTGCACGTTTTACGATCTAACGCAAGCAGGTCGAATGAAGCGACCACCAGTTGGACAAGTCTGTGAATGGGTGAAGACGTCATGGGAGCCAGTGAAAAACTAAACTGTCATCAAGTCATTTGAGGAATGCGGTATAAGTTGTCCTTGATGATACTGCAGACTGTTTGAAGAATCAAAAAATGAAAGTGAGAGTGAAAGTGTAATTTCGGAAAACAGTGTTATGAGTGACGAATGAGCGTGAGGATTGTGAGTACCTACCTATTTGCAATTTATAACAGTGATAGTATTGCACTATCTACCGGTATTTTTTGTTTGCATACAAATTAATTTTTTTCTGTAAAAGTTTGTTTGAAAATACAGTGAAATTATATCTGTTTCTTAATTTATCAAAATATCAGGGCGTCTTATGGTCCACAGCGTTTTGTGGTCCGAATATAGATAAGAAAACGTAAAGGCCTCGAGGCGTCTTCCTCTTAATCATTACAAGATCACGTAACACTTCACCTTCTCTAATTCTCTGAGTTCCATTTATTAGAATAGAAATGTAGCCACCCATACAACCACTCTTTTGTCTAGTCCAATAGCCCTCATTTTCGTCAGTAATCTCCCATCATCTACTGAGCCATATCATAATATGCCTCAATTAATTATTATGGATACTGTGGCAACATTTTATTAACAGCAGCATTGAGTCATTGGAAACATAGGCCGGTATTTTTGGAGAGCTGTGCTATGAGGTTCATGAACCAGTATCGAGCCATTACAAATGAACTTGTTTGAATCGAGCCGTTAGCCAAGCAGTTGGTCACGGAGGCACAGCCCAAACTTTAAAATTTAACTGACTGCGAGCTGGTAGGGATGAAATTTGAAAATGGGGAACTACATGACAGCGAATTCAGGCCAGCCAACTTCGTCTTCACATGGCTGGGATTACTTGAATTTAAACAAAGATATCCGTTACTGAGCATTATTCCACAGGTTTGATGGTATAAGATGTTGATATCAGAATTATTAACTACCTAGCAACGATTAACTTAATTACTTGTGCTAAATAATAATTATAATGTGCATTTACATGGGAGTCCGTTGATATTCAGTCGTCCGTTGGGTGATCAGTGCCTATTATTCGTCGGGGAAGCACCTTAGCCAACGAACTTGCTGAGAGACTATAAAATCGCCCATGGTGGGGGAAGTTTCCTCATTCCTTGTGTATTTCTGAAGTGAGTTGCACGTTGAACTGAGCACGGGCATTGTGTTGTTTGAACTTATCCGCACGCTGTATGTGCATATTTTGAAATTTTCCTACTCTGTTTTGCCTTGTGATCCAGTATTCAAGATAGTCACCTCTATCTTAGTTACATTAATGATTGATATAGACTAAGTGTGGTTTGGCGTAAGTAAATATTGCTAAAAACAATTAACTGAACTGACGCGTGATATTAACATCACATTAGCAATAACTTTCGTGTTGCGTTCGTGGACCGCGAAGTATCGTGTGCGTTTCCGCACTTAAATACCACTAAGAAGGACAGATTTCACCCGAGTTAATGTTCCCATAAATTAGAGGCCTGCAAATCGACCTATCATTTGACCGCAGGCTGTAGTTAATCGCAGTCTAGCACTAAGGGCGAAATCAAGTGTACGTTCACAATGAAAGCGGTGAACCAGATGTAATTGTAGTCCAATAACATTACAGACGAATCCAGGACCAAGACAACAGCTATGGGACTTCCAGGAGTCATCAGAATGGCAGTTCAACCCTTGACGACTGCATACATAATGTGCCAAGTTCATTTAGACACAGCGGTCATGTGATTTGTCGGTGATGCCGAAATGCCAGCAAAGATAAATTCCTAATGTCCTTAAGTATGTTGTGGATAATGACAATTTGCTAGTGTAGAGTCTGTTTTAATCAGGTTTTTGTTAGTGTTCAGATGTCAGCAAATATGGCAATTGTTTTATTCATCAGCTTAAATAAATCTGGGGCTGTTTGCATGTTTCGAGCCCGCGACAAGTTGGGAATGAAGGAACAAGACTGGATAGTTGTAGTCAGCTATGTTTATTAATATTATTCGATGTATTCCGTATTTTCTTTGTGCGAATTATGTGTCTACAATAGAGATATTTGGATACTGTCTTTATATATTCATAGGCCACACGCTGTCGGCGTTGAGTATCATCAGATTAAATGAGTAACAGCAAACTAGTGGAGGTTGTATTTTTTATGCATGTAACATGAACTCTTCAGGTACATTTATAAGACGTGCGGACAAGCTGAATACGACGTTGGGATAAGCACGACCTTAGATATTTACGGAGAGAAAGTTATGGATATGTGAGGACACTGAACTAAGGAGATGTTGGTTACGAAGCCAAATGTGCCGTGAATTATTATATGGGGCCAAATGGATATGTAATACGCGGAAAGCCGTTTGTATTTGCTGGGGATGATTATGTGTTTAAATAGCAAGGTATGTGACATGCTGAATGAAAGCAAGGGCATTATGTTGTATTTGACAGAGAGAGATTTTGTACCGCGTATTGGAGAGGAAGTGCAGGCTAGAACCCAACAGTAGGTAGATACAGCTGTTATGCTCCATCGAGCCAGACAAAGTTTTTTTTCTTCACGTCACTTAGCTCCTATGAACCTCTGCTACTTCCGTGTCCCATGTAGTTAAATCTTGTTGTCCTGCAGTCAGCTAATCGACCGACCACGTGGAGATGAAAGACAGTATGCGTCTGTCTTGTTTTGACGCTAAGTCAAACACGGCCTGGATATATCGGATTTCATATCCCGATAATTCCTTTCCTGTATATAGTTTGTATGTATTTCATTTCAGGAGTATTTCTGTGTGTACTTGTCGTGTGTTTATTATTGTGTTGGGATGTCATGTCCTGCGTTGTGTAAGGGGGCCGTTAGCTCGTAAGCTAATTTTGGGAAGCCGGTTCTGCTCCGGTCAATTTGCATATGGATCGGTCCCATAATTAGATTGTGTGATTTTTGAAAGGGATTTATTAGTGCAGCCCTAGACCAGTATTGTATTTTTCATTGTAATCGACTTCTAGATATGTAAATAAGTATAGATAGGCCTCTCTCTAGTGCAATTTTTCATTAATAAGGTATCGCAGAGACTATTAGA
Organism: Anabrus simplex; assembly: GCF_040414725.1. NCBI lineage: Eukaryota > Metazoa > Arthropoda > Insecta > Orthoptera > Tettigoniidae > Anabrus > Anabrus simplex. Next base: position 352,759,466 of record NC_090269.1, on the reverse strand, counting down.
TAACGCACCCTTTGGGGACCGACTTAGGAATTTATCGGCGCTGAGAATTCAATTACAACGATGTAACGCAACTCAAAATGTCCATACTTTATTTTGTATAACTCATGTTTTGTTATTTACGGGTCGACACCCACTTTGATGTATATATTTTGTTTAATATGTTAATTTTGGTTATGTGCGTGACACATATTTTAAGACCGTTTGAGAGGGATTTACCTGTTTTTCACTTTATATTGCATTTTAGTATGAATTAAATTTATGTTTGGGACAATAAATGTATCTTGCCGGTTAACCGGAGTTCTTATTCCGTAGCTATGCAATCGTACTTCCTGTCCATATACTTATAGTAGGTTTAATAATTACCCCTTTATTTTCATGCCTCAAACCCGGACGCATCGCGTGCTTTAACCTGAATTTAGTCGGAATTAAGGACAGGATACGGTGTACTTCCCTATCAAAAGCCTTGGATATGTCAATAGTGTTACAGTCCATTTTACCTCCTGAAACTATCTGCTCTGTCTTGCTAGAATCCTACATGTTAAGCCTAACTGAAATAATATTTACTAAAACTGAACTGCCTTCTATCAAACAAGTTTGTAACTTCGCAAACGTGTTTAATAAGAAAGAATGTTTTCACAGCGCATAAAAACAACACGTGTCAACCTGATTGGTCTCTAATCATTCGCTTTGTGTTTAACATCCTTTCCCTTGTACACTGGGGCTTCTATTACAACTCTCCATTCATTTGGTATCGCTCCTTCAAGTAAACAATTATCAGTAAGCATTTCAGATATGACACTACTGTATATCCCAAGCCGTTGCCTTTAATATATCCCCAGAAATCGTATCTATCCAGCTGCTTTTCTAGCTTTAGCTTTTGCAAATGTCTTTTTTCTCATAGGTAAATTTAAATAATTCACCAGTATTAGTCGTCTCCTCTATCTGGACATTCAACTACGCTTACATATTGAGGACTGAAAACTTCTGCCTTCTGTAAGTCCTCACATGTGCACTCGCTTTGTTCATTAAAGCTCTTAGGAATTATACCCTTTATTCGACAGTAAAATTCATATGACTGCCTATTATGTTTGCCATCATGTTATTCTTAGCTGACTCTTTACTAAGTTCAGTTTCCTCGTAGGGCCTACATATTCAGTTTCTGGTATGATCTGTATGAAATTCATTACTTCCACTGGTCTGTCTCACACTTACCTCAGGTTTTGACTATGTGAAGGTGACTGAAGCATGAGCGACGTTATTAATACCATTCCTTACGCTGTCAGTCTCTGTGATGTATGGTGTGAAAGTTTGGCTTTCGGAGTCAGTTGTTTATATATATTTCAGTGAGATTGATAGGTGATATGTAATACCACTGTCTGGCTTTATGAGGAAGGCAACTATAAACTACCGGACACTTAATTTCCCAAGTAAGCTTCTTCAGTCGTTCTATGATAGCTGGCAGTGGAGAGCTACCCTGTGCTTCTGTGCTTCGTTGATTCCAAAGTTGCCGTGCAAAATTAAAACTACCAAAAGAAAGTTACATACTCGTAGATAGATTTACATTAAGACAATGGAGAAAAAACTCTAGAGAATTTATACCACTTTCTAAGTAATGTAAAGATGGTTCCTCAAAGTAGCGATTCTTCGTTTTAGTGGAACCATACAAATGTTCTTTATCACGGTGTTGGAGATCCTTTAGCAGATCTTGATGTGCACCATTCATTAGTCAGATTACGTCTATTACGTATACTTCGTACTTGTCCTTATAATAAGTGCTTCTTGGCTCCTAGTGAACTTTTTATCCTGGTCCACATCCTATGGTTAGAGCCCTGCACGGATGCGGATATCCGCGGATGCGCGAAGTTAGTGTCTTGGCGGATACAAACTCTATGGCAGTGCGCATAATTTGACTGATAATTTTTAAATAATGGCGTTTATTGATTTTCACTCAGGGATACTCTTATTTTTCCTGGTGATTAGGCGATTGGGAGAATGGTGATATGTAAAGATCTTGAGACCATAAAGCCGTAAATTTGACTTAAGCCTACCTGGCTCCTGTCCGCAAATAATGGAACGAAGGAACAAAGGTCAATACGTCGGTAGTTTTCGCAAGAGAAAATCCCTCATAAACCTGTGACTGTAGGGGTTCTGGTGCCAGGTATAAGGCCTATATACTGTATATCAGTTTCAGTACCTTGGGTGTAATATACTGTAGTTAAATATTTACAATATCGACGGATAACCATTCGCGGATGCTGATGAAGGAAGTACGGATGCGGATATTATTGTATATATCCGCGCAGGGCCCTGCCTATGGCTGGTTTCGAACAACACTGTCGGCTCCGATATATCGTGGGTTTACAAGTAATACGTATTTTTATGTAAGGTGTTTAATTTGTCTTTTTTTTCTTGTTTTCTTTTTTTACATTTTCCTACTGTCCTACAGCGCTATTATAGAGAAACTGACAAAACAATTGCGTGATTTTAAAGAAATATTCTCATTTTGAGAGCAGATATTAATAATGAAGTCCTAACTCTTTTTTTTTCTCAAAAGTGAGATTGGCTTAGTGTGTTTCACTTGTAAACCCACCTTATAGTCCTCCGAATCAGCACATAGATGATCATGTCTGTACACCTAGTGCTTCATTACTCTGCGTACTTCAGAAACACACAGGTCAGTAAGTTGGGCAGTGTAGCCACCGGAGTAATTGTCTGCCATGGGTGACTTGCACGTCTGAGTGTGTGGTGATAGAGGTGATGATGATGATGATGATGATGATGCCGAGGTAGAGTAAGGGTGAAACCCATTGTCAGCACATAGCCTACTCCTGTTAAATAAAGCCAAGGTGTCTGCTCAATGTTTAACGTCCCCATCCACCGGACGAATCGCTATCAACAGCGTCATATGCCTTACTCCATACGAACACTGTGGAGAGGTTGGGATTATGAAACAGGCGTTTGGCACGCAATCTAGTGTTTAGAAATTGTATACCATCACCTCTCCTACCTTGCCAGCTAACATTCTGATGACGCACATGTTTACTAGCAACGGGACTCCAACCAGCTAGCCATAAAGACTTGATGTGTTAGCAATCATGGCCATAGGTGGGCTAGTAAGTTGGCTGGCCTGAACACTTTCAACACTACCGTAGTTTAACATGAACCCTGGCAGCGAACTGGGTCCTTTGCCTGAATTTTAATACATTATTACACAACAGCGAAACATAGTACATAATTATCTCATTTTTGTATCATATGAAGTCATCCAAAATGAAGATGTTTATCAGGAACTACATATCTAAACTGATTTAATTATACAAGTCTTATGAAAAACAATAAAAATGTACGAGAAGGAACTTTTACATTCAAGTTTTACCAATAAGTCTGCTCAAACAATAAAAATGAATCATCTAATGTGGCTACTTAAGCCACAAATGAACACAATAATATTTGGAATACAACATTAATTTATCTATTCAACTAGTTTGTTTTGATACAATAGCGTTGAAAACATTGGACTATGCCCAGTCCAACCTTGCACTCCTTGCGCCACCATCTCCTTTCTTTTCGCGGTACAGGTGAATCATCATCCCGAGTCCCTTCGTCTAAACGAAAAAATAAGCCCAAATTTCTGAAGAGGTGAAGTATTTCCATCATTTGTATTCGGAGTAAAATAATGCAGCTAAAAGGAACTTGCACTCGAAAGTGACGTAACAAATAGAAATCTTGGCCGAAATATTACTTGATATGTTATCCAGTCGTAAGCAGAGTATATACCACTGTCAGCTATTTCTGGACCCGCTTCTCCGGATAAAAGATCCAAGATATCACTATAATTGAGCCGGTGTGAGCACATGTTTGTACAGAAACACAGATGACAGATTTGGCGCGCTCAGCATCTGGCATATCGAGTGCTTCGATGGAGGTTACGGCAAGGAGAAACTATCATTTTTATCGTTTCAGTTTGAACTTTCTGATAACTGCTGCATTTTAGTGCACACTAGATAAGCTGCTACTTCCAAGCAAGGGACGAAAACCGTATGGTATACGTGCAGCCTATAAACAGGCGCAAAAATCACGACCGTATGACTGTCCACAACCAAGGAAGCAATGCGGCCGTAGCCCGTATCCCGTGAAGTAGTGATGGGTTGCGACTGGAATCGCGAAAAGTCGATTCCATATGCCGGGTACCCGATTCCGGAATCGATTCCGAGGAACTAGTAGCACCATCTATGATGCAGATACGTAAGCACGTACAGCACGAATGTGTTCTGTAATGTAAGCTCGTTTTGTTTTATAACCAGATCAGTGTACAAGCCATGCCTGCTCTCATTATAGTGTCCTGGAGTTATATACTCTAATACCATTGTAATTTGATCAGAAAATATGATTCCCTGTTTGAAACTAATCAAATTGTATGGATTGTAAACAAATCAAAGCTTGTACGGGGATTATGAGTTAATATAATTCTACTATTTCAACGAAATACAATTTACTAAAGAGAGAGTCCGCCTCTGTGATGTAGTGGTTAATGTGATTAGCTGCCACCCCCGGAGGCTCGGGTTCGATTCCCGGCTCTGCCACGAAATTTGAAAAGTGGTGCGCGGGCTGGAACGGGGTCCACTCAGCCTCGGGAGGTCAACTGAGTAGAGGTGGGTTCGATTTCCACCTCAGCCATTATGGAAATGGTTTTCCGTGGTTTCCCACTTCTCCTCCAGGCAAATGCCGGGATGGAACCTAACTTAAAGCAGGCCACACACGAGCGAACATGTTGGCCAACATGCTCTCCGGCGTGCTCGTCAACATGTTCTCTATTGCCCACACACGGAGACAAATTTCAGTTATACGCGAGCTGGGCTGTGGGTAATATATCTGTATAAAAATGGCAGTGTTGTCTAAGCAACAGAAACTGGCAATTGCAATAGGCCTGCAAATAGCGGTGGAAAAGGGTAGAAAAAGAAGAAGAAGGATGTGGACAAAGCAGTGGCTATTAAATCGCAGAAAATACACCGTTAGGAATTTGTTGTGAGAACTGAAATCTACGGAACCAGCAGACTTCCAGAACTATTTAAGAATGGACGATAATACTTATGCCACCTCTTAGGGCTAGTGAGACCAAGGATTGAGAAGCAGGACACCATAATGAGGGAGTCAGTCAGTGCGGAAGCACGATTAGTAGCAACATTAAGGTTTTTAGCTACAGGAAGAAATTACGAAGATCTTAAATTTAGTAGTATAATTTCGCCACAATTGTTGGGAAAGCTGATTCCAGAAACATGTCAAATCTATGAAGTACTACAGAAAGACTACTAAAAGGTAAGTTCAACTTTATTACATCTTAATAGTGCAATACAAGAATAATGAATTCTGAAAAACATTAAGCCGGAGAAAAGATATAATAATAATAATAATAATAATAATAATAATAATAATAATAATAATAATAATAATAATAATAATAATAATAATAATAATAATAATAATAATATTCAAACGGAATAACACGAGAAATTTCTACAAAACCTTTCGCGAAGAACTGACCAGCTACAAGCCACCCACTCTTTCTTTTCGACGCCCTGACGGAACTCTCGGGACAAATACAAAGGCTAACTGTGACATCCTGAAACAACACTTCAAAAAGTTACACAACTGCGAATCACCAACTGAGAAACTTCAATTCCACATACCCACTCCAAACCCAGATTCCCTTCCACCGACTCATGAGGAGATAAGGAGCATCATATTACATCTCAAAAACAATAAAGCACCAGGAGAAGATGGTGTAATCGCCGAGATGCTGAAGATTGGAGGGGATCAAATAATCGACCAATTACAGGTCATCATTACGAACATATGGGAAAGTGAAGTCATACCTGTAGATTGGAAAACTGCCCTGATCCATCCACTGTATAAGAAAGGTGACAAGATGGATCCAAACAACTACCGAGGTATCTCTTTTCTGTCAATAGCATACAAAATTCTTTCACGTGCTCTGCTTACCAGATTGGAACAACAGACAGAAGATAAGATCGGCAAATACCAGGCGGGCTTCCGTCCACATCGATCGTGCGTGGAACAGATCTGGAACATGAAGATGATACTCCAACACCACCAGTCAAACAGCACAGTGGTCACTTTCGTAGATTTTAAAAAAGCATACGACTCAATAGACCGTGGTACCCTGTTCAATGTTCTTCGAGAATACGGTGTTGATAACAAAACACTCACGTTAATCCAACAAACCTTAACAGATACAACCTCTAAGGTGAAGTTCATGGGTAAAATCTCTGCACCCTTTGAAATAAAAACAGGCGTTAGACAAGGTGATGGATTGTCCCCACTTCTGTTCAACCTAGTACTGGATAAGGTCGTTAAAACATGGGAGAAAGAAGTACCCGGAATAAACATGGGAACGAAAAGTAAACGGATTAACATTAAATGCCTTGCCTTTGCTGACGATCTAGCAATAATTACCCGGACTCCCGAAGAAGCCAGGCACGCCATCGAGAAGCTTCACGAAATTGCAATAAAAACTGGTCTCCACATCTCTTATGAAAAAACACAATACATGGACTCCAAGTGCACACACCTAACATCACTAGCGACCAAATATGGCAACATTTTACAAGTCAAACAATTCCAGTACTTGGGTGAAATTATTGGTGATTCAGGCAATGAAAAAGCAGCCAACAAAATGCGCGCAGAAAAACTACGTAAAGCATACCTAATCACCTACAAGTTCTACAATAAGAAATCAATATCCACAAAAGCCAAACTCCGACACTACCACACCGTTGTCCTCCCTGAGGCACTCTACGCAACTGAGACATCAGCACTTACCATTAACATCAAGGACATTGAGAAAATTGAACGACGGTACTGAGGAAGATATTCGGGCCCAAGTTTCAAGGGGGTAAATGGATGCGAAGAAGCTCGGAAGAACTCTATGCATTAACTGAGCGATTCTCTTCAGTCGCACGCAAACGGCGTATGAAATTTTATGGACATTTAGCACGAATGGATGACTCACGACTGACTAAGAAGATATTTATTATCAATGGAAACAGACAATCCAAAGCTCGCTGGCTAGTGGATGCACAAAAGGACCTTGCAGAAGTCGACGTTGATCCAATGGCAACCACAAGGAATACATACAGACAAAAGATCAACAGCCATAAATTTACACCCAAGAATCCATCTGAGAAAAGCTTGAAACTCAAAAACTCGTGGACACAAGAAAGACGGCAGGCCCATAGTGAAAGGATGAGGAAGTTTTGGGAAGATAAGAAGAACAAGAAGATGAAGAATACCAGTGCTATGTAATGGTTCCACGTGCTCCTTAAGGGGCTAAACGAATGTATATATATATTGAACCCATGACCTTTGTGCCCTAAGAACATTATGCATAAAGTAACAATTAAACTAAAAGTTGGATTCTTGTTAGCATGGATTTGACACGTGACGAGGGGGTGATTACCTTCGGTGCCACGCTCTGGGGTACGTGACGTCAGCCACACGTGTCGATGGCGGAAGAATCTCAAGTCATTTTTGTGAACTATTTCAAAGCGCGTGTACATGGCGTGACCCAAGCCAAGTCAAAAAATTATAGTGCCTATCAAAGGGGGTCAATCATCTCACAAATCGAACCCGTAAAAATGTTAATGTCCATGAACACTACCGCCAGAAATGTAGCAAGCATGTAGTCACTTTCAAAACTCTTGAAATTACAGTTTAGTTAAGTCAGAAAATTTATAGAAATTTTCTTGGCGGCAAAGGGAGATATCCGAAGAGAGGGGGCAACTGCTATAAATATGAAGGGACGCCATGACGAAGTCTCCTTCTCCGGCATTTGTGATACAAAGCGGACGAAAAATTGTTGAGCTGCTCTGCGAAATCAAACCAACGAAAGTAGACTGAGTTCAACTGCAGATTTTAGCCATTGTGGCTAGGTCATGTCTCCATGAGGAGATAGTTTTCTTGAGTGAAATAATTGTACCAGATAGGACGGTCAAAATACTGAATAAATTCTAATGTGATTAAGTAATTCGTGTGCGGAAATAATTATAGTCCATCGTATGCGCTCAGCAAACAAGTGAAGGGTATTTTCTTTTTTTATGCTTTATTCCAGGAAACCTGAAGATATATAAAAATGGTTTGTAAAGCCATGAATGTAAAAATGGCTAAATAAAATGCCAGGGTCGCAGGTGAGCCCTATGACGAACAATGGTGTGACTACATGAGGTAGGTGACTTTCCATCTTACTACCTCTTATATCTTGTCTCATGATCTCTAAAAGTGTATTTGAATGGGGATATACGACGCAGTGGTCACCCCTACTAAGTTTTGTAAATGTGAGAGTACGACTAAAAGAGTCATTTGTTTTATTTTCCACTAGGATAAATTTTTGAAGTCTTGCGAGTGCCGTATAAGGTTGTAAAAAGTTATTGAATAGGGTTCCGAAGTGATATCATGTCCAAAGTAGATCGTCATCCGTGTGAGTGTACTGCCTATATTTTGTGATGTCAAATTAAGATGTTCATTCGACGTAAAATTTTTCTGGCTGCAATTTGACGTTAATAATGTAGAAATCCATGGTTACTCATTTTCAATCGAGTGGAAGCGCGCTGTCGGGTGCGAACCTAGGGTGATGAACTTGGTCACCGAGAGAAACGTTTTCTAGGCCCATTTTTAAACTGTGTCTGACTGACAATAAAAAGATCTAGTAGAATGTTTCAGTCATTTCTCGTAAAAATCAAGTTATTAAATACGATAACATTTATGCGATGTTATTCATGATTAATGCATTGTGCGATATTAGACGTCGAGATTTCTAGTGAGGATTTTATTCCAGTTCTTTGTCGATGATAATTGTGGAACTGGGAAACAGAGGTTAGTTTTGTTGATATGAGATTTGTGAATCAGGTTGGACCTGTCATTGAAGCCGGGACATGGAAGCCCGAGGAATGTTTTATATGAGTTGAGATGAGATGTGCGAATCAGGTTAGAGTCCTGTCATTGAAGCCGGGACGTGATAGCCCGAGGAATATTTTATAATGTTGGGAATGGAAAGAAATACATAGAAATCCATAGCGGTATTAATTGGCGACGCGTATAATTAGTGTGGGCATCTTGAAGCATAATCTGTGCATTTTGTTGGTTAGAACATCGGGTTTGTTTAATTTTGTCGGCAGAGTTTAAAGAGAGCATTTTGAGAAGCCAGTCAACTGGAATAAACCAAGTGTTTCATGTAACTGCCAAGCGAACTTGGGGACGAGAGGCCTCAGCTGTGATAACGGGACAGGCGTGGAATTGAGATTGTACTGTATTCTCGGCCGGGGAAAACGTTAAAATGCTGGATTTAGTTGAAATTCATAGCCGGTAATGATCTGAGTATTGTGAAATACTGTAAAATTTGTTTAATTGGGGACGTAATGAACATTTGAAATCACGAACTATGAGTATAAGGAACAGAGTAACCAAATTCAGGGTTGTACAAAATATAGAGCGATGGTCGTGATGATTGGTTTGTCTGTGAGGGGTGTGCAAAATTCATAAATGGTATGACGAGATATGACATCGTAATTATATGGCGAGTTGTTTGGTTTGTACGTAGATTATTAGGATATCCAAGTTCTAATAACGGTTAGGGCTAGATTAGATTTTAAAAGTGTGAGATCAGGAGACAAGATATATAACTGGACATGAATTATGTAACAATTCTTTTCCAGCCAGATAAATATCACTAGATTGAATTCACATCACAGCTGCGTAGGAATTTGTGAAGAAACCAGAGTCCGCGGAGATAAAATTTACGGTTCTTTAACATTTCGTTAAATCATTTAAATTTATTTAATTATTAAATTCAGTGAAACCGCATTTTGAAATAACTTTAATCAAGCGAATAACTTGGAGATGCATTCTGGAAATTTTAGTTTGTTTTTTCTGGGGGAATATTAAAATATAAAGTAACGATTAAGGGGACATATCCGAAGGAAATGGATTTTGCTGCCACAAAGTTTGTGAGCATTGCTATTGTTTTAATTATTGAACTTTGATTGATTGAGCAGTGAATGTGCTGGGGATAGTAAAGTGGAAACTTTGGTCATCAACCGATGTAACTTAATCGTGTTTAGCCTTCAGCCTAGAAACTTGGATGGTCAGGGGGTCATCAACCTCAGTGACTTAGATTAGGGCCATATGCCATTGTAGCATCATTTTCCTTGCGGTCATCATCCACAATGACTTTAAAGTAACTTAGAAGTGTAGATGTCGGTCCATGACATAGAAGCAGGTCACATCGATTCAATTAAGGGTCCATGCCGTAGAACCACTGTGTGGCACACACCAATTGGGCTGCCTTAATTATACCCAGAGTCCAGAGTTCGTGTTACGAGGGCTGGACTATAACGAATCACTATGATGGTGCATGTGGTCTCACATGGAACCCGAATTTAAGGATGTACAGACTTGCCTTTCTTAAATAATTAATAATTGAGACAATGGTTTCTAGTAAGATTGCCCATCAGGCAGTTACGTTAAAGTCTCACACCAGTGTTCTGACCTTTATGTTAAAATGATTGCGGTGTCCAGTGGACACAGTTGACTTCTATGATACCGTTGACATATCAGATTGCTTCAGAATTTTCCTGAATAAATAGGAATCTTTTAAATAGACTTTTCATTCCAGTAGATAGATTAGAATTACTGAACCCTACCTTTACCTCAGCAAGTGACGAAGAACCCGATACGACCCAAGAGACAGATCTCATGAACTTTGCTGATAGGTAAAAAAGGTAGGTATCCCTCAATATGGACCAAAGGGTTCATTAAATATATATAATAATAATAATTAATAATATAATATAAGGTAATATAACATAACATAACGATAACGCCACTTTAACCAGCATTTTTATTGCCACTTATTTCCACATTTGGCGTTTCTGCTCCAATGTTTTCTTCATTTTGTTGGGAAGCATACTTTGATCCGGAACTCAAAGATCCGTAATATTCACGTGCAAAGAACTGGTTTTTTTTTAATGTCCTAACTAAAGAAGCATTAAATGTACCACCTCGTAGGAAATTGCCTGGTATGGAAGTTGCATTGCCATACGTTTTTGTTGGGGACGCAGCATTTCCTTTGCAAGAAAATATTATGAAACCTTATCCACAAAGGATTATCACACACGACGAAAAGATTTTTAATTACAGACTTAGCCGGGCGAGGAGAGTAGTTGAAAACGCCTTTGGCATTTTAAGCTCACGGTTTGGATTTCTTCAGCAGTGCTTTTCCATTCAACTGCAGAATGTAGACGCGACAGTACTTGCATGTTGTGACACAGCACGAATTACTTGCAGTCGTCTTCTACAGATTTCGAAGATGTCAACAGCGGTGAAATTAGAGATGGTAACTGGCATCGAGAAGTAAATCAACTTTTGGGTCTTCAGCGTTTGCGAGGAAGACAAACATTATTGAGACAGACAGGAATTAGAGACTTATACAAAACTTATTACAATAGCAATGCTGGATATGTGCCTTTTCAAGAAACAATGATCAGTCGTCACTGAACTGGTAGAGTACGTTAAAACAGTTGGATATTGTATACCTTGTGCTAAGAAAACTACAATGTGCTTCAAATGATTTATTACATACGTGTACTCTGTGGTAAGAAAACTAGAATACGCTATAAATGATTAGTATTAATGGCAATTACTTACCGGCGTATGGCCTTCCTCATCTTCACTATTGCTATTAATATAAATCATAGATGACATGCCATCTCGAATAATTTCACAATCGGCAGTGAATAAAAGCAGGTCGTAGTACCATGGATACGGCTCATAAATATCATCGGGAGATGCACCAGTTCTTTTCCACGTTAAAACTTTCCTGAGTTCTCTTCTGAACGATGCTCTTAGGCTCTTAATTTTTTATTTACGAATTCTTTATCCGTATTAGGATAAACACTCTGACATTTTTCCATTAATGTTGGTATTGCTTCATTCTTCAGGTGTTTATTTGAATATTATCTTTTCTTACTATCCCACAAGCATAGTAAAGATTCATATAGTTCAATAAATTCTTTCCAAAACTCTTTGTTATAACTAGGGCCCGGATATTTTGAAAATGCATATGAAAGTGCGTATTTTGATACATTTTCTCTTGTGTGTGACTGATTATCGAAGATTTCTGAACGCATTGAAAAATCTAATGAACTCTATATATGTTGTATATCTCTTGGCAATACGAGAAGCCTTTCCTGATCAAGGAAAGTGCTTTCAGTATCGCAGGCGGATAATGACCCTTTTCAGAACAGCTATTTCCTTCCTTCAGACATTCAATCCATAAGCAACTACATAAGTAGAATCAGGCATTCTTTGCCAGAAGAATGTTGTAAGCAGTCAGTGCCAGTGTAGGCCTACAAGTATTGCCTAGTCACGTCCGTCGACGGAGAACGATTATTTGTAACGTATAAATTAATTCTGTCTGACAACAAAGTAATTGAACCCTGAAAACATTGAAAAACTGTTCATAACCCACTGCCATGCATCATTCTGTAAACAGCGAAGCATATTTATCAATTTGACACTGAGTTAAAATTAAATGTCCCCCTCTGTGGTGTAGTGGTTAGTGTGATTAGCTGCCACCCCCGGAGGCCCAGATTCGATTCCCGGCTCTGCCACGAAATTTTAAAAGTGGTACGAGGGCTGGACAGGGGTCCACTCAGCCTCGGGAGGTCAACTGAGTAGAGGTGGACTCGATTCCCACCTCAGCCATCCTGGAAGTGGTTTTCCGTGGTTTCCCACTTCTCCTCCAGGCAAATGCCGGGATGGTACCTAACTTAAGGCCAAGGCCGCTTCCTTCCCTCTTCCTTGTCTATCCCTTCCAATCTTCCCATCCCCCACAAAGGCCCCTGTTCAGCATAGCAGGTGAGGCCGCCTGGGCGAGGTGCTGGTCATCCTCCCCAGTTGTATCCCCCGACCCAATGTCTCACGCTCCAGGACACTGCCCTTGAGGCGGTAGAGGTGGGATCCCTCGCTGAGTCCGAGAGAAAACCAACACTGGAGGGTAAGCAGATTAAAAAAGAAAGAAAGAAAGAAAGTTAAAATTAAATAATGCGTTTGGTAAATGTATTTTGTTTTATTTTTAGTGCATATTTTCAATATTTTTAATGGTTATGTGCATGCATATTTTTGGAGTTTCCAGTGCATATGAATCCGGGAACTAGTTATCACTGAAAGACATCGTATACACTGTTTATTGCAAGCAGACCACTGTCTACTGGCTGCCAAGACGTTGGAACATGTTGACACAACGCCACACACGCAGCAACATGTTCGGCTCGTGTTGAGGCTTTTAGCATTTCTTCGCGAGCCTGCAACTTGCTAGCAACTTGGCAACATCTTCACCAACCAGCCAACGCACGAACGAACTTCTTGTCGCAACTTGTGTTGACGAGCATGTTGGCCAACACTGGAGGGTAAGCAGATTAAAAAAGAAAGAAAGAAAGAAAGAAAGAAAGAAAGAAAGAAAGAAAGAAAGAAAGAAAGTTAAAATTAAATAATCCCCCGTAAGGCCCCTGCTCAGCATAGCAGGTGAGGCCGCCTGGGCGAGGTACTGGTCATCCTCCCCAGTTGTAACCCCCGGCCCAGAGTCTGAAGCTCCAGGACACTGCCCTTGAGGCGGTAGAGGTGGGATCCCTCGCTAAGTCCGAGGGAAAAACCAACCCTGGAGGGTAAACAGATTAAGAAGAAGACTAAAGAGAGAACCTTAACTAATGTTAAGCAGTGATGAAAACAAAAATAGTAATTCTAAGTTTCTCATAATAATATTTAGCAGTAGTGTGAAATGTTCTTCTTCTTCTTCTCCTTCTTCTACTACTTCTCTTTCTACCACTTTACCCAAACCTGTGCGATCGTGAGTGCGAACTGTATAGCACATGTGAATTTGGCCCTGTTTTACGACCGGATGCCCTTCCTGACGCCAATCCTGTAGAGAGGGATGTAATCACTATTGCGTGTTCCTGTGGTGGTTGGTGGTTTAGTGTAGTGTGTTGTTTGAATATGAAGAGTAAAGTGTTGGGACGAACACTAACACCCAGTCCCCGAGCCCAAATAACTAATGAGAGGCGATAAAAATCTCGCCCCCTGTACCGTAGTCGAACCCGGGACTCTCTGAACAGAAGGCCTCAACACTGACCATTCAGCCAATGAGTAGGACAGCAATAAAAATGTTCGTTGCAAATTAAATCTAACGAAAGAGAGGTATGCTACGAAACAAGTTCTGTACGGTACTTATTAAAAATGTGTCTTAATTCCGCAGACTTTATACGTTTATACTAGCGATATTTGAAAACCACATTAGAAAAAATAACAACGTCGATTGCTACACCCAGTGCCGAAAGGTGTAATGTGATTTCCAGACTACCAGAATAAATTGTTATTTCAATATTATGTGTCATAATTCATTCATGACAACCAATAAGGCATTTCATTTAAATGGGTGTTATACTATACTGTATACAAAAGAAATGGTAAATCTTACACGTTCGAATTTGGCCCACTTATGTACGGACGACTCACTCTAGTGAGTACGCCCAGCACACTCTGGTGATGTCATTGGAGAACCGATTGAGTGCGACCGCGGAATCGTAGGAACCGATTCTCGCGATTCCAGGCGTCATTCGCGCACATCACTACCATGAAGTAATATAGGTGCTTCGCAGAAGTTGGTTTTCAGCTTTAACTCCCGCTGTGTCGGTAACCTCTCTGCTTGACCCGTGATGAGGGACGAGCCGCTTCGGAGGAGAAAACATCGAGTAATAGAACCGAGAACAGAGTAAAGAGATCAGCGCAATTTTCTTTACCGTAATGAGTTAATTATACAAGGAGGGCAAAGTAAATATTTATAAGACTGACGCGGAACTGACCCTTGGTAATGAATAGGAGAACTGCCTATCACTGGAAATGCTAGAAACCGTGATGTCGATACACCAATCGATTGATGTCACGTGTCTGCGCGTGCGCATCTCCCAAGTACGTCGCTGTGTCATTACATGTGAGTGAGAGAGAAGAGCAGCTGAATGAAACAAAAAATGGTGCTCGCGATAAAACAGCGCATGTTCATTGTCGAGTCACAGTCTAATATAACAAGTCGCGAAGCTCTGATATATTTTTCATCCGAGGCGACTACAGCGCTCCAAGCGGCGAGGTAGAAGCAACTTGCTAGCAGACAACAGCTAACGAATTACCACTGCAGTCTAAAATGGTCATAACTTCTGAACCATTCATGCAAATAATGTCCTGACTAGGTTACTGTAATCCTTATCAAATAGTGGAGGAGGTCAAACGATTTATTTCGATGAGGAGTTAGAGGATAATATCGAAATATTTATTTAATCGTAATGAGTTATTTTTCTTTACCGCGGACTAGAGAGCAACCGGTTCGAAATAGTTATATACCATCGCGGCCTTTTTGTACAGGTTTCTATGCTCTACGGAATGGAACTGGCCACCCTACCGCACGTAAACTCCGGCTCAGGAACACCTCTGCGGAGGGTCGGACCTGCCTTCGGGCAGAACAACCCTTACCTTGCCTTACCTATGCTCTACAATTCACACGCTTACACTTGGTGTCTATCGTTGACGGTTCACGCAGCGTCCAAGAAAGCAAGTGACTGACCGACCGACATCGAACCAGCCAAGTTGATTGAGTTCTCGCTGTGCTTGCGAGCGCGTCGGACGTGTTTAGTAGTAGTGTGGCGAGGAAGTTACGAGTACCGTTGTATTGGTCGTGTTCGGAATTTGCAAACAGTGACCCTGTTACCAATTCCAGACAAGGTGTTTCTACATATTGGCAACGATAATTAGACAAATCAACATGGCAGCAATCGAAAGAAAAAACACAATTGTGATTAGTTTTATTGATCGTGATATTCCCCGACCTGCACCGTATGAAGTTCACGACTGGATATTCGACACCCTGAAACTTGAGGAAAATGACATCGAAATCCTCCAGCTCAACGGCGTATCAAGACAAATCTTCGTTAAATGTAAGAATTCTGAAATATCGGACCGATTACTTCAAGATTATTCAGGTGAGCCCACCTTTCTTCATAGTAATGGTTTCCGAAGTAAAGTGACAGTAGACTCTGCCGGCCTAGGCACCAAATTGGTTAGGATTTTCAACTTACCGACAGAAGTGCCACACAGAATAATTTCCGATCGGATAGGTAAATTAGGTACAGTGCTTTCCATTAATGATGAGACCTGGGGTTCAAGTTTTTGATATCAAATAAATAATGGTGTCCGTGCAGTTAAACAGCATATCCCTTCCTATCTTGATATCCGTGGTTTCAGAGCTTTAATCAGCTACGAAAGCCAGCCCATAACTTGCTTGATATGCAGTGAAACAGGTCATCTGCGAGGTCAATGTCCCAAACGAAAACATCCAGTTCAAACGCCGGCAGCGGTCGATGCCCCGACCTGGGCAACACTAGCGAGTGGCAAACTCCCAACCAAACGAGTTCCGTTATCAGCTGCCCAACTCACACTAGAGGACAATATCAACAACACACACACAGTTGACGCAGTACCTGAGTGCACACCACCAGAGACAGAGGACCCACAGAACTCCGAACAAGTTCCACTACAACCCCTCATGGATGTTGATACAAACATTGAGACATGTAAGTTAGCTATGACAAGTGCAGACAAGATGACTGTTGTACCGAACCTCACCTCAACATCAGTTGGTGAGTCTACGGAACAAGATTCTTCTACCCCGGCGTTAGATGTCCCAGAACAACAACACAACCCCATGAACTTGAATCCATAAGCGACCAACAACATATAGGGGAAGACGAAGAACCCATGATAGCTGACCAAGCGGAACACCGTTCTACTCCAGATGTTCTAGTGCCGGAACAGACCTTGGATAATGGTCCAGGTCAACTACAAACACTTTCATTACCAACCAGCTCACATGAGAATACGGAAATGGATGTCCGAATAATCAAACCTCCGGGCACTAGTTCGAGGGACCCCAGATTAAAACGCCCGGTTGACGACTTTAGTAATAAGCGAGGACCGAAAATTCTTAAAAACACCCCGCAAGCCAAAATTCGAGGCCAGATCAAAAATGGTCAGTAAAATGTGGGTTGCTAAAAGTATTCTCCTTGTGTTTCTAATACTCCTTCGCACTTACGCCACCCTTAATGTGAACTGCCTGCGAAGTAGAAGTAAACAAGTTCTTCTCCGAGACTTTATTCGAGATCACGACATTGACATCATTTTTCTGCAAGAGATTAACATCAGTAATCTATCTTTTCTTGGCCCATTATATGATTACATTGCCAACCCCAGAGAGGAGTCCAGAGGTACTGCTGTACTGTTTAGAGCAAATATACCCATCAAGTTTACCGAAAGTCATCCCAGTGGTAGGATTACATCTATACTTACAGACGACAACACACTTTACGTGAACATTTACTTGCACTCAGGGACACACAGAAGACATGAAAGGGAGGAATTTGTTACCACACAGCTACCATACTATTTGCGACGCAACTGTCACAGACTAGTCATTGGAGGTGATTTTAATTGCGTGTTGCATTCCAAAGATCAAAAAGGTCACTTCAATTCGTCGCCAGCGCTTGAACGCCTATATACGGCTCTTCAACTTCGCGTTGTTTGGGAATCCAAACATGGCCCGCTTGTTCAGTTTACATATTTCCAAGGATCAGCGGCATCCCGTCTTGATAGATTCTATGTTAATAAAGACACTATTCCTAGTGTTCATGACATAACAGTTAATATCGTACCGTTCAGTAACCATGATGCAGTTGTCCTGAAAATGCGATCTGACTATTTTTTACCCAGGATAGGGAGGGGATACTGGAAATTAAACGACTCCCTGTTAGATACGGAGGGAATAAAAGAAGAATTTAATCAGATATGGTTAATTAAACCGACTACAAAGGCAGAGGCCCCTCAACATATCAACATGGTTGTACAGAATGAAGCCTGCAATTCAATCCTTTTTTAAAAGACATGGGGTGGAAATGGCAAATAACAGGAGACAAACCCTACATTCCTACTATGTAATCCTCAATGATTTATTGATTCTCCAACAAGCATGCTTTGATGCCTACAACCGTAAAGCAGCTCTCAAACGTCGAATAACATCTATCCAGGACCACATTCTTCAAGGTTCCCTTGTGCGGTCCTGCCCCTCATCCCTCCTGGCGGACGAGAAAGCTCAACTCAACCATATAGCCACGAAGAAAAGGAAGGCTCAGAGGAAATTTGTACAAACCCTACACTCGGAAGGTAGTAGACAGTTGAATGGTACGCAAGAATGCCTAAAGGAAGCACAGAAATACTTCAAAGAAACATTTCAAGATAACGGGAACTCCGTAGCCGAGCAACAAAAAATTCTATCATTTATAGAACAGCACTTGGGTGAAGAAGAAAAACAGGATCTGACCCGTCCCATCACTGAAGAGGAAATATTTGAGGCAATACGCGCAGCTAGTACCAAGTCCGCACCAGGCCCCGATGGCCTTAGCTACCTTTTTTTTACAAGACTTACTGGCCTATCATCAAAACTACGTTTGTGGAGCTAATGAATGTACTTATCGAAAAACTGCCTGATTGTACCGGGTTTTATGATGGTATAATAATACTCATACCCAAGGTTAAAATGCCCAAAACAATATCAGACTTCCGTCCAATAACATTGCTCAACACTGATTATAAGATATTTATGAAAATTCTTGCCAGTCGTATAATGCCTTTCATGGGAAGAGTCATCAAACAAGGTCAAACATGTGGTATTCCAACTAGAAAAGTAACACACAATCTTCAAGACATTAGGAACACGGTGCTATTTTATGCAAGGAATACAGATATGGCTGTTGCCATTTTAAGTCTGGACTTTCAGAAAGCTTTTGATCGAGTTCATCACGGATACTTGCTGGGAGTTCTGAGACATATGGGTTTCCCCGACGCTCTCTGTAACATTATACATAATGTTTATCAATCCGCCCACTCTAGAATTTTAATGGTTTCTTTTCTCGTCCGATTCCTATTCAGACGTCAGTACGACAAGGATGCTCCTTGTCTATGATCTTATATTCCTTGAGCATAGAACCTTTCTTACGTGCTGTTCACCACGTCCTTAACTCAATACCTAATCCAAATAATCTGTTTACCATTAGAGCCTATGCAGATGACGTCATTATTCATCTTCGGACCACAGAAGTCGCTCAACAGCTAATAGGAATAATATCTACCTACGAAATGGCCTACAACGCCCTTGTAAGTTATCAGAAATCGGAACTTCTTCCTCTTGGTAGATGGCCGCAGGCAGTAACGTTAGCCGAAGTACCAACCAAAGCGCGTGCTAAAATACTAGGGAATCGATGCACCTCAGCAGGAACTTCAACATAATACAAAAAGTATGGCATATCAACTTGTTTGCCCTGTCAAAACTATGGTACACAGCACAAATTTTACCGATGCCCGAAAGAATTGCCCAACGAATAGAACTTTGTGTCGGATATTACTTATGGAGAGGATATCCTTTCCGTATAGCCAGGCCACAACTGAGGAAACCAATTGACCAAGGGGAATTAGGCCTCATAGCAGTCTCCGAAAAATGCAAAGCTCTTCTGATCAGAGAAATGGTGCAGTATTCGTCTTCCGACCACGATAAAGCACTCCAGTTTTCCCCCCTTGTGGAAAATAATCATTACCTTCGCTCGTCTTGTTTTAAATCGTTTCTGCAGGCTTTGTACAGTTTGCAACTTTCTGACCATAATATCCCCACTGTTAAACTACTTTATAATAAATTGCTACAGAAGCATGATCATCTTCCACACATCATGGTCAAATACCCCAATTACAATTGGACTAATATTTGGACAACTTTCCAAATGTCTTGCATCTCCTTAGAATGGAAAGTAGCTAGCTATAAGGTTATAAACGAGTTACTTCCGACAGAAGAAGAGAAATTCCGCCACAGGATGACACAATCGCCGCTATGCAAGAAATGCTCGGTAATTGACACTCAATTTCATAGACTGACCAGTTGTGGAGCCGTCAAGGACATTTGGCAGTGGCTCAGAGTAGCATTCCACAGGTTGACCGGATCTAGAAACCCGAACGATGTGTATCGTGCAGTATTGACTTCGGACATTAGCAGACGTGATCATAGACATGCTCTGACTTAGCTTAGTATGGGATATCTCTTTTACCTTCAAACCAACGACAAGGTATCCCTGACTTCCTTCAGAAGCAATTACAAGAATGTAAATGGAAAATAGCAAGATATGGTAGTCCCGCCACTAGTCTACTCATAAAAGACCTCCGAAGTATACTGTGATATTTTCAGGTTTGTTGTCTCAGCCGTGTCTAAACTTTCCACCGATATCTCGTGTGTATTATAATTTCTTTATTTAATCCCTGTCACAAAGGTGCCGGAAAGCGGTGCGAGTGTCAGCGACGCGCAGTGTTACAGTGAAGATCGTGGTTACCGACAAGTAGCATTGTATAGACTGTGTTCCTTAGTGAATTGCATGTAGCATGTTAAGTAATACATTTTGATGTAAGTGCATAGGCGTGAAAAGTAAGCACAGGACACTGAGGTGCAAGAAAAGTGCTAATGATGATAGATAACGATATCACGTTTCTTTATCAATACATCATGTCCCTTGTTAAGTGCTTATGTTTATATTGTAAACTAGCAAGATACCCGTGCTTCGCTACGGTATTATACTGAAATTTATAATTGAATGCTTATTGTTTTAGATATATAATCCGACGAAATTCGGGATCTGACTCGTTCTCTGCGAGAATCCACCAACATTCCCGATCTATTATTTTACGGCACGTTTCCTCCCATTTTTAAATCTTCCTTTCCAGCAATCGATTTCGTACTTCCCGGGTTAGGCTCAGGTATTCCTCCAGGTCAGTTGGGTCCGTAAATCTTTGCCATCTTTTCCTATAATATTTTTAATACGGATATAATCCTTCAGGAGATCCGGCGTGCTGTCATACTGGGTGCCTTGGCGGCACTGAACCCGCGACCGGACTGCATTCTTAGTCATTACCCGTCCAGGAGCCGTTTCCATCGCGGTCCGCAATTTGACGACGGTCCGGAATATTATTATTATTATTATTATTATTATTATGTGTTGCTGGAATGGCTGGTGACAGGGAAAACCGGAGTATCCGGAGAAAAACCTGTCCCGCCTCCGTTTTGTCCAGCACGAATGCCACATGGAGTGACCGGGATTTGAACCACGGAACCCAGCTGTGAGAGGCCGGCGCGCTGCCGCCTGAGCAACGGAGGATCAAGTACATTAATAACAGTAAAATCAATTGGTCTCACCTCCTTCTACACCCCACCGCCGTTAAGTTTATTTACAGCCACCCCCCCCCCCACGAAAAAGAATTAAAAGGATGCTTGTTTCTTTATGTTTAAGGGAGATTCCAAACACCAATGTTCACGTCTATTTACCTTCAGTTTTGAGATATAAGTATCCACATAAAAATAATTTACTTTTTTTTCACTTCATTTCACAATAATCTCTCCTCCCCCTAAATGAATTTTCCCGCAAAAAAATACTTGTTTCTTTAATAGTAAAGGATCTTCTAAATACCAATTATCACGACTCTAACTTCTTCAGTTTTTGATTTATGTGTCCTCATGAAAGGAATTCAACTCCTTTACACTCCCGCCCTCCAAGATGGTTTCCCCACCAAAACGCCTTTTTCTTTGTTTTTAAAGGAGATCCAAATACGAATTTTCACGTCTGTAACAACTTTAGTATTAGATGTATGTATTCTCATACAATTAAGTCAACTAATGTTTCAATTCTTTCACCCCCCCCCCCCCCCCTTCATTGGATTTTCCGAGAATACGTGTTTCTTTACTTTTAAAGCAGATTGCAAATATCAAATTTCACTTCTGTAACATCTTCATTTTTGAGATATCAGTAGCCTAATTAAAAGAATTCATCACCATTTTCAGTCACTTTTACCCCCCCCCCCGCCCACCACCCAAGTGGTATTTCCGAAAACTAAAAATACACTTTTCTTTATGTTTAATAGAGATAAAAAATACCATTTTTCACTTCTGTAACATGTTAAGTTTTTTAGATATCCGAAAAATTCTCATTTTAAAATTTCACCCCTTTTGGGTTCCCCTTAAGTAGAGTTTCCAAAAACAAATAACCTATATTTCTTTACATTTACAGGAGATTTACACCCACTTTTTACGTCTGTAACATTTTACGATTCCAAGATATTCTGTAGATATAGTCTTTCAAAAAATTCACCCCAATTTGTCACTCCTGTTTAACCGCCATTAATTGGCTTTTCCAAAAACTAAAAAATACGTGTTTCTTTATTTTTAAAGGAGATCCCATATGCGAATTATCAGTTCTGTAATATCTTTCGTTTCTGAGATATGTGTATCCTCATTAAAGGCATTCAACCCATTTTTCACCCTTTTACACCCCTCCTATTAGGACTTACTGGAAACAAAAAAAATACGTGTTCCTTTATTTTTAGAGGAGATTCTAACCACCAATTTTTACATCTGTAAATTTTAAAGTTTTTAGATGTAGACACACCCATTTTAAAACGTTCACCCCCGTTTTCACCCCCCAATATTTGGATTTTCCAAAAACGAAAAAATACCTGTTTCTTTACTTTTAAAGTAGATCCAAAATACCAATTTTCAGGTCTGTAATATCTTCAGGTTCTGAAATATAAGTATCCTCATGAAAGGCATTCAACCCATTATTCACCCTTTTACACCCTTCCTATTGGGATTTTCCGAAAACAAAAGAATACGTGTTTCTTTATTTTTAAAGGAGATTCCAAATACCAATTTTTACATCTATAAACTTAAAAAGTTTTGAGATATAGATACACTCATTTTAAAAAATCACCCCCTTTCACCCCCCCCCATTAATTGTATTTTCCACAAACAAAAAATACGTCTTTATTTATTTTTAAAGGAGATCCCAAACACCAATTTTCAGGTCTGTAATATCTTCAGGTTCTGAAATATAAGTAGACTCATGAAATGCATTCGACCGTTTTTTCAACCTTTTCCACCCTTCCTATTAGGATTTTCCGAAAACAAAATATACGTGTTTCTTTATCTTTAATGGAGATTCTAAATACCTATTTTTACACCTATAAACTTTAAAAGTTTTGAGATATAGATACACTCATTTTAAAATATTACCCCTTTTTTACCCCCTTAATTGGGTTTTCCAGAAACAAAAAAATACGTGTTTCTTTATTTTTAAAGGAGATCCCAAACACCAATTTTCAGGTCTATAATATCTTCAGTTTCTGAGATATAAGTAGCCTCATTAAAGGCATTCAACCCCTTTTTCACCCCTTTTCACACCTCCTATTGCGATTTTCCAAAAACAAAAAAATACGTGTTTCTTTATTTTTAATGAAGATTGTAAATACCAATTTTTACATCTGCAAACTTTAAAAGTTTGGAGATATAGATTCACTAATTTTAAAAATTCACCCCCTTTTCACCCTCCCATTAATTAGATTTTCCAAAAACAAAAAAATACGTGTTTCTTTATTTTTAAAAGAGATCAAAAGTACCAATTTTCAGGTCTGTAATATCTTCAGTTTCTGAAATATAAGTACCGGTATCCTGATTAAAGGCATTCAACACATTTTCCCCCATTTTCACCCTTTTTCACCCCTCCTATTGGGATTTTCTGAAAACAAAAAAATACGTGTTTCCTTATTTTCAAAGAAGATTCTAAATACCAATTTTTACATTTGTAAACTTTTAAAGTTTTGAGATATAGGTGCACTCATTTTAAAACTTCACCCCCCCTTTTCACCCCCTTAGCAACGGAATATCCAAAAATCCTCTCTTAGCGAGCACCTACATCTTAATATGAATGTATCCCCAAAATTTCATTTCATTATGTCCAGTAGTTTTGGCTCGGCGATGATGAATCAGTCAGTCAGTCAGTCAGTCAGTCAGGACAAGCTATTTTATATATATATAGATTTATGTGTAAGTGTATAATAAATATGATTTTTTAAAAATTAGAAAAGGTTGGACTAAGGCCAGCGCTCTACCATGGTCGGTCACTTGATTTCTTGGCTTACGCTGCCTGAATTGTCAACGATAGACTCCAAGTGTAAGCGTACGAATTGTAGAGCATAAAAACCTCTACAAAAATTCCGCGATGGTATATACCCATTTCGAACTGGTTGCCCTCTAGAAGCGATTTTCTATTATAGTCCGCGGTTAAAAAACATAACTCCTTAAGATTAAATAAATATTTCGATATTATCCTCGAAGTCCTCTTCGAAATAAATTGTTTGACCTCCTCCACTATTTCATAAGGATTACAATAACCTTGTCAGGACATTATTTGAACGAATGGTTCAGAAGTTATGACCATTTTAGACTGTAATGG
Source organism: Anabrus simplex (assembly GCF_040414725.1). Taxonomy (NCBI): domain Eukaryota; kingdom Metazoa; phylum Arthropoda; class Insecta; order Orthoptera; family Tettigoniidae; genus Anabrus; species Anabrus simplex. The sequence goes on along the minus strand of NC_090269.1, from coordinate 352,734,984 downwards.
TAATTCATACCCTGTTGTCTGCTAGCAAGTTGCCTCTACCTCGCCGCTAGAGCAGCTAGTGTCGCTCCAGCTGTCAAGTGGAAGAACCTTCCTCTTATTAGAGCTTTAGACTGTGGTCGAGTGTTGTGCGAAGTATGATTCGTGGAAAACTTGTGCAGAAATGTTTGCGCAAGAGTTTTTTTTTTTTTTTTTTTTTGCTAGTTGCTTTACGTCGAGCCGACACAGATAGGTCTTATGGCGACGATGGGACAGGGAAGGGCTAGGAGGGGGAAGGAAGCGGCCGTGGCCTTAATTAAGGTACAGCCCCAGCATTTGCCTGGTGTGAAAATGGGAAACCACGGAAAACCAGGGCTGCCGACAGTGGGGTTCGAACCTACTATCTCCCGAATACTGGATACTGACCGCACTTAAGTGACTGCAGCTATCGAGCTCGGTGCGCAAGAGTTCAAGACTAGAAGTGTCTTGGGAAAACTTAGTGGTAAAATGTCCGGCTCCACGGCTAAATGGTTAGCGTGTTGGCCTTTGGTGACAGGGGTCCAGGGTTCGATTCCCGGTAGGGTCGGGAATTTTAACCATAATTGGGTAATTTCGCTGGCACAGGGGCTGGGTGTATGTGTCGTTTTCATCATCATTACATCCTCATCACGACGCACAGGTCGCCTACGGGAGTCAAATCAAAACATCTGCATCTGGCGAGCCAAACTTGTCCTGGGACACTCCCGGCACTAAAGGCCATACGCCATTTCAGTGGTAAAATGGTGTGAAACGGGCTCTGTAGAGAATGAAAACAGTAGCTATCCGAAAAGAGTTCGAACACCAGAAAGCATTGCTCGAGTGAAGAAAAACCTGGAACGAAGTCCGAAGATATCTCAATGCAGTTTATCTGCGCAAGTGTAAATTAAGAGATCGTTGTGGCGGAACGTTGTTTAAAAAAAAAAAAAAAAAAAAAAAAAAAAAAAAACTGGCATCGGTATCCTCACAAATTGACTGTTGTGCATGCGATAAAGCAGGTCTCTCAGGGTGCATGTACCGTCGCGTGTTGAGCTCTGCTGGTGGTTTGTGAATTAATTGGAGTCAGGGCCTTTGGACCTGCACCAGGCCTCTCCGAAGGCCACATGCATTATCATTATTACCACCTGGTAAAGACGTCACATTCTTAAGAGGCTGGGACTTACAGCTGGAGTCTTCACAGAACAGATACGGAGGTCCATTGATGAACAACGAGTTGCAAAGCCACAGACATTAATGCAGACCATTCAACAGGCAGCTAGGCAGAGAACCAGAGCAGACAAGAGAGCAACAGAGGATGCTAATAGAGAAGAGGAGTATGGTTATGGGCAGTTTTAGGAGAGGTGTAGTCTTGAAACTTGATTATGAAAAGTTTTCTTTTATTTTCTGAATTTCACATTTTTATACTTTAGGTACAATTATCACAAGAACTCCTTCTTCTTCTTCTTCTTAATCTGTTTACCCTCCAGGTTCGGTTTTTCCCTCGGACTCAGCGAGGGATCCCACCTCTGCCGCCTCAAGGGCAGTGTCCTAGAGCTTCAGACCTTGGGTCGGGGGATACAACCGGGGAGAATGACCAGTACCTCGCTCAGGCGGCCTCACCTGCGATCTGAACAGGGACCTTGTGGAGGGATGGGAAGATTGAATGGGACAGGCAAGGAAGGGAGAAGGAAGCGGCCGTGGTCTTAAGTTAGGTACCATCCCGGCATTTGCCTGGAGGAAAAGTGGGGAAACCACGGAAAACCTCTTCCAAGATGGCTGAGGTGGGAATCGAACCCACCTCTACTCAGTTGACCTCCCGATGCTGAGTGGACCCCGTTCCAGCCCTCGTGCCACTTTCCAAATTTCGTGGCAGAGCCGGGAATCGAATGCGGACCTCCGGGGGTGGCAGCTAATCACGCTAACCACTACACCACAGAGGCGGACATCACAAACTACTCGATGTAATTTCATAACATTTTGAACACAATTCACTCAAGTATATGCAAAGCTTTGAAGTGGAATAGAGTTTTAATATGTTGAACAAGAAAAAATTATACATTAAAATATTTTTAAATAAGGAAAAATTACCATCAAGTGCTAAATAATTACAGAAAATCAACAAAAATATTTAGGAAAGAGTTACTGCACTTTGAGGTCTCTATGCCTGTGTAGATTATTAAGATATTTGAAATTTGAAATTTGATGTCATAACTTACTCAAAATGTGTACCGAAAGACAGTGGCGTATGAAAAATTTATATTTCAATAACTTAGGATAAAATATCCACAGTGTTCCTTAAACATACACAGAAAATCACTAGGTCATTTTAAATGAGTGTACCGACTTTCATTTACATTTGATGAAAATTGTGGGAGATATGTGTAATAAACGTGTGACTGTAAATCTGCCTACGTCTCCCTTAATGAAGTGATAAAAACAGGTTGCAGTTGGAGATGATCCTCAAAATAATAGACCATACGAGATAGTACCCAATGGAAAATTCATTTGACTTGAACCATGAGATAAGTGTGCTTTATCCAAGATTGCTTATAAATTGCATGATGATACAAAAGTTCGTATGGAAGAGTTCTAGTGACTTCAGTAAAGGTTGTGTTAAGTGATATCAGTTCCACAGGTTATTATTGGAGAATTGAGATATTAGTAGAGAAGGATCCTTTGAACAGGTTATTATAGCCATTCTTTAACGAACAGTATCAGAATTTGGTTGAAACAGCAATAGACTTCTTACTCAAAATTTCCAATTCATTCTTCGCCATAGTTTTTGGTTCTCTCGAATACCCGTTCAGTTTCTCCTTCGCTACATCATAGAGTACATGCAAACACAAGAATACGATGATGGCTATTTTAATGAAATCTCGCTTTTCATAGTAAAAGAACAGTTGGTGCTGTATTATCAACATTCAGTCTTATCTAGCCGTGCCAAAGAAAGATGTAGATTTAGATTATGTTTTAAAACACCATCATAAGATATTGTTTAATCGCCAGAACATGCGAGATAACACTCTCGGCGTGAGAAGAATTTAAAATAAAATGAAATTGTTTGAAACCGAGCAAGTGGCTACAGGGTTTGAATCACACAACTAACAGCTTGCGTTCGGGAGATTTCCTTCGTATTCCTAGCCATTTCCTACCTCCATCGTCGCCATAAGACCTGTCTGTGTCAGTGCGACGTAAAGTAAATAGTAAAAAAGGAAAAAAAGAAGCTGAACCAGAACGTACAACTTGCATTATTCAGGATTGTTCTGGGGTGCAGATGCTGCAATAATATTTAATGAAACTGAAAATATCTTACGAAAACGCTAGTCTTGAATGTAATTTCACGAAGAAGAATGGGCCGACTTCATATTCAAGATACAGTGAGGGAAGATCAGTAGGCTATCTCAAAGTACGAGATAATTCTCCACTAAAGACAAATATCAAAAATTGTACTGAGCCATCTTCAACAAACTGGAAGAGAATAACTCGACCGCGAACAGCCCAAATCATAACGCTTTTGAGGATAATTAAATGCCATTGGAAGAATGAACTAGTGAAGCGAATTACACCACCAAATATATGTTAAAAGCGAGGAATTATTTCTCTTCAGGGAATAAAAAGCATGTTTCAGCTCATTTGAGACGTATCAAGGGAAAAGGTAGGTATAAAAATGAACTGAGTAAAGTTTAGATATTGTAAAAATGTTTAATTGACAATACTATTTGCTTGTAATGAATAAAAAATAAAATAGGTTTTTAAGAAATTTGTAAATAGTGGAAAAAGGTATTAGTGTGTACAAATTTTAAAGTTCCTCATTGTAACTATATTTCTAATATATATTAATTTTTTAATGAAAACTAAAGTCAGTCAGTCCGGCCATTCTATCCGGTCTATTTCCTTCATTATTTTTTTAATTGAAAGATATTCATGCACAGATTTGTCATCAGGTACTATAAATCACTTAACTTCTGCCTTCCTCAAATTATTTGATTTTTCCCGTTTTTGGTCTCTTTGAAGCAATCATATCTTTGGTTCTAATTGGAGTAAGGAGTTCATTTTTGGTCTAAAACACTCAGTAGATCAAGCGCTTTCTTGTGAGGTAACAACTATTTCAATTGGTAGATTATGAGGAACGTTATGAGTACATTTGTCTCTATGACGAAGATCTTTGAAGGACTTTTTAACAGTTTGGCGCGTAGTGTTCGTCCAAGGAACGTTTAATTCAATTTTTTGTGTGATTTATTTTCAAGTGTTTTGTTGACATAATATTACATTCTATTAGCACAGCAGATCATGTGCTTTATTTCATTAACTCGAAACTTTGCAAATACATCCGTGAGGATAGTAACGAACAACACCATACTTTGTACATTGCGGGCGGAGCCAGCGGGAAACTGCAAGTATTTCTAATTCTAATTCTATTTCTCTGTGTATTACAATTCACTTCTTGGAACTTCAAATGTCTCATGCCAATATATTTGTGCTGTTGATTTAGCATGTACACTATCAGAGGTGTGACTGACAACAAAAATACGTCCTCTTCAGCATCGAATTATTTCGCAAACTCCACCACGGCAATGAGTTCCTGGTCGACAGACACCATTTGTTGGAACGAAGGGCATACATGGAGCACCCACATCTGAAATCCAACAAAGGAAAAATATTTAACAGAGAATATTGCGGCAACATACATAATATAAAACTAAGGATACAACACCAGTAATGGAAGTAATGCAATTTATTTATCTTACTCAAGTGTTTTTCATTTCGGAAACGACAGCACATTACATAGTTTCCTTTAAAAAACAGTCAGATGAAAGGCTTTTCAGGCGTTTGCTCTATTAACCAGCGTTTCGTCTTAGGTCTGACACTAGACTCGTCAGAGTGGGATGTGTCAGACCCTACCCTGCCCATTCGGAATTGTTAGGCGGGCAATAATTCCATTGTGGAGTTTTATCTCCCGTATGCAGTAATCAGACTGTGCCTCTTATATAGGCTTCTGATAAGTTCACCTGCATACACCCAGCGTCAGTGGGTAGGCTCTGACACATCCCACTCTGACGAGTCTAGTGTCAGACCTAAGACGAAACGCTGGTTAATAGAGCAAACGCCTGAAAAGCCTTACATCTGACTGAGTTTATTATTATTATTATTATTTTTTTTTTTTTACATGCTCTATTGGTGGAAAAATATCTAATTCCCTCCTTGGGAACTTAGAATTTCCATAGTTTCCTTTGGGTATGTAAATAAACCAATGATGTGATAGAATTGGCGGCGTAGGAATTAGGACAAGAATCGCCTGAGTGTATTCACCAAATGAGGGAGCAGATGAGGATGAGCTAGGTATGTTATACGAAGCACAGAGTGATGTAGTCAGAACCATCAGGAAGTACTCATAGGCGGTTGTAATGGAAGAATTCAAAACAGAACTGCTGGATGTGGGAAACTAATCGGTATATGCAGGCAAGATGCGAAAACTAATAGGAATGGAAAGTGTTTACTAGATTTCTGTGCTACAGTAGTATGGGATTAGCAGTTGCCAATTCATTCTTCAAGCACACGGCTATTCACTACGACGCATGGCAGAGTGGAAGCACCAGATACGTAAGAGACCATATCAGAAATATCGTTGAGTTCTGGAAATATATTAGGAATTCACGGGTATTCCGGAGATTTTTTCGATGATATACAACAGAACTCAATCTGACCTGCATGCATCTAAGTATTGCTAGGCCTACAATAGAGAAAGTGAAGTGTATACGCAGACGGATAAAGGTAGATAATTCCTAGGACTAGCAAATTAGACAGAAGTACATGGATATGAAAAGTTTCAAAATATAGCCTGTCAGCAGGTTCAGGAAACAGAGCTGCTGGTTTAATGTCGCACAAACACATCGAAGGTTTTTGGCGACGCGAGGATGGGAAAGGGTTAAGGATTGGGATGCAAGCGGCCTTGGCCTTAAGAATAATAGCAAATAATGTTATTTATTTTACGTCCCACTAACTATTTTTACGATTTTCGGAGACGACGAAGTGCCGGAAAATTTCCCGCAGGAGTTCTTTTACGTCCCAGTAATTCTACCGATACGAGACTGATATATTTGAGTACTTTCAAATACCACCGAACTGAGCCACGATCGAACCTGCCAAGTTGGGCTTAAAAGGCCAGTGCTCTACTGTCTGAGCCACTCATCCCGGCACCTTAATTAAAGTAGAGCCAGGTGTGAAAATGGGGAAATGGAAGACCACGGAAAATCATCTTCAGGGCTGCCGACGGTGGGATTCAAACAAACAATTTCCCGAATGCAAGCTCACAGTTTCGTGACCCTAACCACAGGGCCACCTCGGTCGATCCGGATACAGAAAGAGGATGGGTAGCATACAGGGATGCTGTAGTAAACCCGGCAAAGGAATCCCAAGATAACTTATAGTTGTGTGTAAAGATGAGAAAACCGAACATGTTGGTGGAACGATGAAGTCAGGGCAGCTAGGGAAAGTGAAAGGTTGTTGTTGTTGTTTCAGTAATCAGTCCATAGACTGGTTTGATGCAGCCCTCCATGCCACCCTATCCTGTGCTAACCTTTTCATTTCTACGTAACTACTGCATCCTACATCTGTTCTAATCTGCTTGTCATATTCAAACCTTGGTCTACCACTACTGTTCTTACTACCTACACTTCCTTCAAAAACCAACTGAAAAGTCCTGGGTGTCTGAAGATATGTCCGATCATTCTATCACTTCTTCTTGTCAAATTTAGCGAAATCGATCTCCTCTCACCAATTCGATTCAGTATCTCTTCATTCGCCGGCCCCATGGTGTAGGGGTAGCGTGCCTGCCTCTTAACCGGAGGCCCCGAGTTCGATTCCCGGCCAGGTCAGGGATCTTTACCTGGACCTGAGGACTGGTTCGAGGTCCACTCGGCCTACGTGATTAGAATTGAGGAGCTATCTGACGGTGAGATGGCGGCCCCGGTCTAGAAAGCCAGGAATAACGGCCGAGAGGATTCGTCGTTTTGACCACACGACCCCTCGTAATCCGCAGGCCTTTTGGCTGAGCAGCGATCGCTCGGTAGGCCAACGCCCTTCAAGGGCTGTCGTGCCATGGGGTTTCGTTTGGTTTGGTTTGGTATCTCATCATTCGTGATTCGATCTATCCATCGCACCTTCAGCATTCTTCTCTAACAACACATTTCAAAAGCTTCTATTCTCTTTCTTTCTGAGCTAGTTATCGTCCATGTTTCACTTCCATACAATGCTACGCTCCACACGAAAGTCTTCAAAAACACCTTTCTAATTCCTATATCAATGTTTGAAGTGAGCAAATTTCTTTTCTTAAGAAAGCTCTTCCTTGCTTTTGCTAGTCCGCATCTATGTCCTCCTTACTTCTGCCATCGTTAGTTATTTTACTACCCAAGTAACAATATTCATCTACTTCCTTTAAGACTTCATTTCCTAATCTAATATTTCCTGCATCACCTGCCTTCGTTCGACTGCACTCCATTACTTTTGTTTTGGACTTATTTATCTTGTACTCCTTACCCAAGACTTCGTCCATACCATTCAGCAGCTTCTCGAGGTCCTCTGCAGTCTCAGATAAAATAACAATATCATCGGCAAATCTCAAGGTTTTGATTTCCTCTCCTTGGATTGTGATTCCCTTTCCAAATTCCTCTTTGATTTCCTTTACTGTCTGTTCTATGTAAACATTGAAGAGAAGGGGGGACAAACTGCAGCCTTGCCTCACTCCTTTCTGGATTGCTGCTTCTTTTTCAAAGCCCTCGATTCTTATCACTGCAGACTGATTTTTATACAGATTGTAGACAATTCTTCGTTCTCGGTATCTGATCCCAATCACCTTCAGAATCGTAAATAGCTTGGTCCAATCAACATTATCAAATGCCTTTCTAGATCTACGAATGCCATGTACGTGGGCTTGTCCTTCTTGATTCGATCCTCTAAGATCAGACGTAAAGTCAGGATTGCTTCACGTGTTTCTACATTTCTTCTGAGGCCAAATTGATCTTCTCCCAACCCATTCTTCTGTAAATAATACATGTTAAAATTTTGCAAGCATGAGATAATAAACAAATGGTGCGGTAGTTTTCACCAGTCAGCACCGGCTTTCTTGGCAATAGGTATACCAACATTCTGCTGAAAATCGCATGGGACTTCTCCTGTCTCATACATCTTACACACTAAATGGAATAACCTTGCCATGCTGCTTTCTCCTAAGGCAGTCAGTAATTCAGAAGGAATGTCATCAATTCCATGTGCCTTGTTCCTATTGAGGTCACTCACAGCTCTGTCAAACTCTGACCTCAAAATTGGGTCTCCCTTTTCATCAGCATCAACAGCCTCTTAATGTTCCAGAACCAAATTATCTACATCTTTACCTTGATACAACTGTTGGATATGCTCCTACCATCTTTCTGCTTTGTCTTCTTTCCCTAGAAGTGGCTTTCCATCTGAGCTCTTAATATTCATACACCTAGATTTCCTTTCTCCAAAGGTTTCCTTGATTTTCCTGTATGCAGCATCTACCTTTCCCAGGACCATACAACCTTCGAGATCCTTGCACTTCTCCTTCAGCCATTCTTCCTTAGCTACCTTGCACTTTCTATCCACTTGATTCTTTAATCGCCTGTATTCTTTTCTGCCCTCTTCATTTCTAGCATTCTTGTATTTTCGTCGTTCATCAATCAGGTCTATTATCTCCTGAGTTATCCACTGATTCTTAGTTGATCTTTTCTTCCTTCCTAACGTCTCTTCAGCAACCCTACTGACTTCATTTTTCATAACTACCCACTCTTCCTCTATTGTGTTTCCTTCAGCCTTTTCATTTAGCCCTTGTGCCACATGTTCCTTGAAACAATCCCTCACACTCTTTTCTTTCAACTTGTCTAGATCCCATCTTTTTGCATTCTTTCCTTTCTTCAATTTCTTCAACTTCAGATGGCATTTCATGACCAACAAGTTGTGGTCAAAGTCCATGTCAGCTCCTGGGAAAGTTTTGCAATCCAACACCTGGTTTCTGAATCTCTGCCTAATCACAATGAAGTCTATTTGATATATTCCAGTGTTTACAGGTCTCGTCCACGTATACAGCCGTCGTTTGTGGTGTTTGAACCAAGTATTGGCAAGGACTAAATTATGATCAGTGCAGAATTCAACCAGCCAAGTTCCTCTTTTGTTCCTTTGTCCCAGTCCGAATTCTCCTACTGTATTGCCTTCTCCTCCTTGACCTACCACTGCATTCCAGTCTCCCATCACAATTAGATTCTCGTCACCTTTTACATGTTGTATTAAATCTTCTATCTCTTCATATATTCTTTCGATTTCCTCGTTATCCGCTGAACTAGTAGGCATATAGACCTGCACTATTGTGAAAGGTAGGCACATAAAATGGCTCCAAACAAGAAATTATGTACGTAGATGAACTAAATAGAGCGAACACACTGGACGAGTTGGCCGTACGGTTTCCGTGGTTGGGAAGATTTCGGTAATAAGCTGGAATAAACTGGAAAGGCTTAGTCAAGAGGCGGGGAAACCTCTCTGGATTGTAATGAAGAATTTTAGAAAGGAAAGGAAAACGGAAGTGAATAGTGTTTTCAGCGTAGGCTACATCTTTTAGTCCACGGAGTGTCCGAGGACATTCTGGGTTCGCTAATTCTCTAGATACTTTACCCCGTACATCCCTTTGGTTGGAGAGGTGAGGAGATGGAGTTGATTTACAAATACCATTGTGTGAGAGTATTGTTTATGGATATAGTTATAATTTCACGGGCTGGGAATGGAAAGGAGTCGGCCGTAACCTTGAGAAAGGTTCCATACCGGCATGGGGAATGGGGAACCACGAAAAAACATTTCGAGTATGGCCAACGGGGGTGTTCGAACCCACCTATCTCCTATGTACAGAGCTAGCAGCCATAACTGGCCGTGTGGTAACGCATTGAGCTAACCTGCTCGGTAGTGCATGGGGTAAATCAGATGAACAATGCATAGCTTTTTGCCGTAGGTAACAGGTAAAGGAAAATGACACACTGCTGTGCGACTAAGGGCCAGTATTATAATAGAGGTTTAAACTGTTGGTTCAGTTTAAACTTCGGCTTATCTGTTAGTTGCGTATTATAAAACTTAATCTTAAGTTTAACTAGAGATTAATTTTACTGCCACTCATCCACCGTTTAAACTGAAGTTTAGAATACATAACCTTACAACATGGCAGAACGAAGATACTTTTGAGGTGTTTGAAGAAATACTAAGCGATGACGAAGAAGTGGTTCAAATTATTGAATGACCACGGGCACTACGAGTTTTCTGAGCAAGGGGTCGTCACTTTCATATAAGGAATGAAAAATAATTTTTAAATAGATTTAGGCTTACAAAACAGACTGTCATAACCCTATTTCAGCAAATTGGTGCTAGAATAAAACATGCAACAAAAAGGTAAGAATGTAAAAATGTTTTGAACTGTTTGAATGTCAAAAGTGTAAATTTTAGAAAATAAAGTAACTTCCTTCTATTTCAGAAATCATGCTGTAGAACCCGTCAGCCAGCTACTAATAGCGTTGTGGGTTTATGATTCCCGTAGTATGTTTATTAAAATGGGAGATTTCGGAGGAATTCATAAGGCCACTGTTTCACGGACTATATAAATATTTCTGTACTAATTGCACAAGCAATTCTATTTCCTTGCAAGTAAAATTCGCACAACGTTTATTGCTTTTATCCGCCATTTTACCTACAAGAAGTAAACAAAACATTATCGATAGTCATCTTTTCTCGCAAGTCACTGCTACCAAGATCGTATATTTCCTTCTTCACTTCAGTTTAACTTAGCAGGGTCATCATAAGACTCAACAGCGGTTTAAACTCAAGTTACAGTTTAACTCAATATTCAGTTTAAACCCTCATTATAATACCGGCTCTAAGGGACAACCATTGTCTCCCTTAATATGTACCTTTAGGGTGTTTTTTACTCAACCAACCATATTGGTAGTGCAGTTAGTGTCGTAGCTGTGAGCTTGCATTCCCACCATTTGCAGTCCTGACACTGGTATCTCATTTTCACACCAGGCAAATGCTGGCGCTGTACCTTCATTAAGTCAACCTTTCCAATCCTAGCCCTTTTCCATCATTGCGTTGCCGGAAGCCTTCGATGTGTTAGTGTGACGTTGAACTACTAGCAAAAAGATTTAAATTTATTTTTTATGTTATGTTATTGTCCGCCTCTGCGGTGTAGTGGTTAGCGTGATTAGCTGCCACCCCCGGAGGTCCGGGTTCGATTCCCGGCTCTGCCACGAAATTTGAAAAGTGGTACGAGGACTGGAACGGGGTCCACTCAGCCTCGGGAGCTCAACTGAGTAGAGGTGGGTTCGATTCCCACCTCAGCCATCCTAGAAGTGGTTTTCCGTGGTTTCCCACTTCTCCTCCAGGCAGATGCCGGGATGGTACCTAACTTAAGGCCACGGCCGCTTCCTTCCCACTTCCTTGCCTTTCCCATCCAATCTCCCCATTCCTCCATAAGGCCGCTGTTCAGCATAGCAGGTGAGCAGGTGAGGCCGCCTGGGCGAGGTACTGGTCATTCTCCCCAGTTGTATACCCCGACCCAAATTCTGAAGCTCCAGGACACTCCCTTGAGGCGGTAGAGGTGGGATCCCTCGCTAAGTCCGAGGGGAAAACCGACCCTGGAGGGTAAACAGATTAAGAAGAAGATGTTATGTTATTGCAGAATAAATATACCGCGATTTAATTTCAAAAATTCACTGACATTGGTTAAACATTACGTTTTAAATAATACAGTGTAGTAACGTTCACATTAGAGGGAATATTTTACTGTCAGAAAAGAGTGAAGGAAGTCTGTTCGTCAACAAGCTCAGATAGTGTGTTCCTTGAGAGCCCGGATAATGACTCTCTAGAATACTACGGCTGGTGAACGAAGCATGCTTAAAGGCATTTCATTTCCTCGAGAACTACTTGTCAGATTTTGAAAATAAATACACCATGAATTTACAATGCCCATGACTCCAATGCTTGGTGTAGAAGACAGTGGCGTTCTACCGGGTGGGAAAAATAAAACAGGCCCGGAAAATATTTACAATCGGACCGACGTGGAATTGACCCTCGTTTATGAACATTACAGAAGATGCTGGAAATTACCTCATCTGAAGAAAAGAAAAACTGAGGAACTAAAAGTCCTGACCCCACTTCACTCAGGAACCACCGGCAGAACTCAGCACGCGAAGGTTCGTCTGGTTGCATTAAGGCACAATCAACAGTAAGTTTGTAAGGATACAGATTCAGGTCCTTTTCGATCATGTTTGGACTCGACGATCTCCTAATTCCCTCTTGCACAGATTAACGGCGTTGAGATTTCGTCGGACTTTGCTCCAGGCTTTCCTTCACTCGGGCAATATTTTCCGGTGTTCGAACTCTTTTCTTACAGTTACGATTTTTATTTGCTACAGAGACCATTTCACGTCATTTTACCAGTAAGGTGTGCATTGCAGATTTTGCTGAATATTTTGTCAAAACACTTCCATTTTGCGCAAACAGTCCCGAACAAGTTTTACACGAATCATATTTCACACAACACTCGACAATGAACACGCCCTGTTTTATCGTGAGCACCATTTTGTGTTGCATTCAGCTGGTCACTAAACACGTCTGCTCCTCTCTCTCACTCACACGTAATGCCACAGCAACATACTCGGGAGATGCGCACTCGTAGACATGTCATAGTAACCGATTGGTGCATGGAAATCACGGTTTCCAGCATTTCCTGTGATGAGCAGTTCTCCTATTTATTAACAAGGGTCAATTCCGCGTGTCTTATAAATACGTTGACTGAGCAAATGTCATGGGATAGCGGAGCACTGATGCGCAGGTGTGTTGTCTGCGCACCACACGCCCCCTGTGCCAGCGCCTGTGCATGTGACAAGTGTAACATGGAACGTCGTCGTGAGCTGACACCGTTCGAACGGGGTATGGTGGTCGGTGCCCGACGGATGGGAAGTGCGATTTCGGAAGTGGTGCGGGAATTCGGCTTCACACGATCAACCGTGTCCAGGGTGTATAGTGAATGGTTGAATGCGGGTGTCACCGTCCACAACAGACGAACGACCGGCCGTCCAGCTACCCTCCATGACTGTGACCGGCGACATCTGAGACGGATTGTCAATAGTGACAGACGGGCAACAATGCAAAAAATCACGGCACAATTCAACACAGGCCGTGCTAGACACGTCTCCCAGTGGACAATCCGTAGGAACATGGGTTCTATGGGGTATGGGAGCCGGCGTCGCACACGGGTGCCACTGTTAACCCAACGTCATCGGGCACAACGACGCGCATTTTTTCGCCATTCACCAGGGATGGACTCTGGAACAATGGCGTAACGTGATATGGTCGGACGAATCACGATTTCAACTGCACCATGCCGATGGGAGGCACCGTGTATGGCGCAGACCACATGAAGCAATGGATCCCGCCTGCCTCGAAGGTGTGGTCCAAGTCATTGGTGTCTCTGTTATGGTCTGGGGTGCATTTTCCTGGTATGGAATGGCCCCCCTAGTTGTTCTGGAAGAGACTTTGAATGGTACGCGGTATGTTGAGCTGCTCGGAGACCATCTCCACCCATTTTTGGCCTTCCAGCGTCTAGACGGTTCTGCGGTGTTTCAAGATGATAACGCGCCGCCACATCGCTCCCGCGTCGCCCAGGAATGGTTCCAGGAACATGCAGAAGAGGTCCAACAACTGCCATGACCACCCAGGAGCCCCGATATGAACTCTATCAAGCATATCTGGGATGTCCTGGAACGCAGGCTCTGTGCCATGGATCCTGCACCTACGAACAGACCAGCATTGGCGGCCGCTATGCAAACGATTTGGTGTCAGCTACGTACAGAGGACTACCAGGGACTTGTCGACTCACTTCCACGGCGTCTCACTGCGGTTCGCAGGGCCAGAGGAGGCCCCACACGCTATTAGGTGACTATCCGATGACATTTGCTAAGTCAGTGTATTTTCCTGCCCAGTTTTATTTTGCTCACCCGGTATTAAAAATCACAGTACCATTATCTCGGAAGATATTGACTCCCAGTTGTGAGTAGTGCAAATTCGACTGTGAGCCCAGTGCTAACTTTACTAAAAACGAAAAAAGCTAATGGCAAATGATATTTAAGTGAATATAGCTGACTAACTCTGTACACAACACCACCGTAGAAAAGTGCGAGTCTTGCTACTAACGAGGAACCCATTTAACTTCGACGTCAGGAAAGTTAATCAATGTTATTTGCTTTACGTCCAACTAACTACTCTTTTACGGTTTTCGGCGACGCCGAAGTGCCAGAATTTAGCCCCGCTGGAGTTCTTTTACGTGCCAGTAAAACTACCGACACGAGGCTGACGTATTTGAGCACCTTCAAATACCATTGGACTGAGCCAGGATCGAAGGCCAACGCCTCAACAGTCTGAGCCACTCAGTCTGACTACGCCAGGAAAGAGACATGTCGTTGACATAATTAAAACCGCCAAACACTATCCAGTCCTTAACCACAATATTGGATTGTTTCCTTTCTAATTCTTCTTCTTAATCTGTTTACCCTCCAGGGTCGGTTTTTCCCTCGGACTCAGCGAGGGATCCCACCTCTACCGCCTCAAGGGCAGTGTCCTGGAGCTTCAGACATTGGGCCGGAGGATACAACTGAGGAGGATGACCAGTATTTCGCCCAGGCAGCCTCACCTGCTATGCAGAACAGGGGGCTTGCGGGGGATGGGAGGATGGGAAGGGATAGACAAGGAAGAGGGAAGGAAGCGTCCGTGGTCTTAAGTTAGGTACTATCGCGGCATTTGCCTGGAGGAGAAGTGAGAAACCACGGAAAACCACTTCTAGGATGGCTGAGGTGGTAATCGAAATCCCCTCTAGTCAGGCTGAGTGGACCCCGTTCCAGCACTCGTACCACTTTTCAATTTTCGTGGCAGAGCCGGGATTCGAACCCGGGCCTCCGGGGGTGGCAGCTAATCACACTAACCACTACACCACAGAGGCGGACGGATTAAAAAAAAGCCATTTATTCGGGGCGTCGACCTAAGAAGATCTTTTACCCCTACTTTGCACCATATGTTATGAACCTGCGTGTATTTGGGAAAGTGCGGAAGTGAGAGTGTTGAATGTGGGGAGAGGAACATTAAGGACGACACAAGCACACAGTCACCAGGCCAGGGATATTAATTATGAACAATTAAAAAACCCTGACACGAACTGGAACCGAACTCGGGGCCACCGGGTGACAGACGAACGCGTTGCCCCCTACACCGCGGGGGCTGACATATTTGATGTTACTAGAAAACATTGTAAAAGGAGAGCAATGGAAAGTTTACCACTGGGTGGTATAAAAAGCATTCACTCTGAACAGGAATATGCTATACGTAAGAAATAGGAATTACATGTCATAAAAAGGGACTATAAAATTAACGCGAACCCATTCCATGTAGTAAACCATACAGGGTATATGTGAAATAAGTGTAAATAACATTCCGAAGCTCGGGGTGCATGTTCGCAGCTCGTAGAATATGGCCTTTTCTTTTAAATTTAGATAATTTAGCGAGAGAGGATCCAGAACTGGGAAGTAATTGAGTAAAAGTAATCAAATTACTTGTAAAGATTACATTCTCAGTCATTTTTACTTGTGTTCGTTCGTTCGTTCGTTCGTTCTTAATCTGCTTATCCTCCAGGGTCGGTTTTTCCCTCGGACTCAGCGAGGGATCCCACCTCTACCGCCTCAAGGGCAGTGTCCTGGACCTTCAGACTCTGGGTCGGGGGATACAACTGGGGAGAAAGACCAGTACCTTGCCCAGGCGGCCTCACCTGCAAGGCTGAACAGGGGCCTTGTGGGGGGATGGGAAGATTGGAAGGGATAGACAAGGAAAAGGGAAGGAATCGGCCGGTGCCTTAAGTTAGGTACCATCCCGGCATCTGCCTGGAGGAGAAGTGGGAAACCACGGAAAATCACTTCCAGGATGGCTGAGGAGGGAATCGAAACCCCCTCTACTCAGTTGACATCCCGAGGCTGTGTGGACACCGTTCCAGCCCTCGTACCACTTTTTAATTTTTTGGGGAGAGCCGGTACTCGCCCGGTAATCATCTTCATCCTCTTCATCTGAGTCCATTGCCCTTGTTTGAAAATACTAGACACTACCTAAATGAATTACCGCAAACTGATATAATGAACTTCCTGTGTATAGACATAGGAAGTCATGTTTAACATGTTTAACACTTTTAACATTTAACATGTTGTTAAATGTTAATCAGTGGAGACCGGCCTTAACAGGCAATTCTTTATACATTGCTACAGTGAATACCCGGAGAGTTGGCCGTGCGGTTAGGAGCGCGCAGCTGTGAGCTCGCATCCGGGAGATACTGGGTTCGAACCCCACTGTCGGCAGCCCTGAAGATGGTTTTCCATGGTTTCCCATTTTCACACCAGGCAAATGCTGGGTCTGTACCGTACCTTAATTAAGGCCATGGCCGCTTCCTTCCCATTCCTAGGCCTTTCCTGTCCCATCGTCGCCATAAGACCTATCAGTGTCGGTGCGACGTAAAACAACTAGCTACAGTGAATTGCATCCACCCGTCTCGTAGCGTAATGGCTAACGCGCTCGCTTAGTAATACATAGTGCGCAGGTTGGAGTCTGCATTACACCGCAAAATTTGTGCATGCATAGTAAGTCGAAAGGGGCTGCCTGGCCGAGGCGGTAAAGGCGTGCTCGGTTCGCCTGGAAGGACGTGGGTTCGAATCCCCGTCAGGAAGTCGTAAAATTTAAGAAACGTGATTTCCACTTCCGGAGGTACATATGGCCCTGAGGTTCACTCAGCCTACACCAAAAATGAGTACATGTTAATTCCTGGGGGCAAAGGCGGCCGGGCGTAGAGCTAACCACTCTACCCCATCACGTGCCGTGGTTAACAATGGTGGAAGCCTTTACCTTCCACTCCTCCAAGGGCCTTCATGTCTTTTACAGTAAGTCGAATGTAAACGTTCTACGTACAAGAAGCGAACACCGAGTAGAGTAAGCATCGGCTTAACAGCAGCTAGCTTTACTAGCCTTGCAGATTTTCATTCGGAAGATGGTGGAGGGCTGGTCCCCACCGTCGACAGTCCTGGTAATGGTTTCCATTCTCCTGTACTATGGTAAATGCCGGGATTGATCTTTTCATAGGCCACGGTCACTACCACCAAACCTTCTCCGCACCTCAAAATAATCACCTCTACAAATCTCCTTGTCCTAAGCACGGGCGTTAACCTCCAGGAGGCTCCCATTCAGGGTACGGAATTAAAGCTTGCTAAAAAAGCCGAACATTTCACACTCGAAAATATTGTAATGTATGTCAGCAAAGCCCTGAGCCATGCATTGTAAAATACTCTCTGCTGAACTAGAAACATCAAACTGTCAACTTAATTTATTATTTTTTAAATAGGACATTATTTTCACGTCATATACGAGAGCCATCCAGAAATTAAGTTTCCCTATTTAAAAAAAAAAGACAACATAGTTACATGAAAACCTTTACTGGCGCCCGATACAGCAATGTCGGAGCAAGTTTTCGACATAATCACTACCAGAATTGAGGCACTTGTCATATCGTGCGATCAACTTTTGTGTACCTGTGTCGTAGAAGTTTGCCAGCTGGTAATGGAATCAGCGTGTGATATTCGTCTTCTGCTCTTCCTCTGTGTTAAAATGTTGACAGGAAGACAGGAATTTCTTGGGACGAAAGAAAAGATCAAAATTACTGAGAGCAAGATCAGGACAGTACGCTGGGTGATCAAATAACTTCCAGCCGAACTCCTGCAGAACAGTTGCTAAGCGCCGAGCCGTATGTGGGCGAGCATTGCCATGTATCAGATCAACACCTGCACGGACCAATCCAAGCCTCTTGTTTTGAATGGACCATCGACATTTCAGTAGAAACTTTATCACAGCCCTAACCTCGCAGGCGGCGGGAGAAAGAATACGAGCTGCCATTTCGAGCCACTGCTGCTGCGCTACTGACACCAGGCGGGACTTGTCCGGCAGGTATATGATTGCTACCTCAGAGAGCTGTCACGCATGCTCATATTTCCCGGCTAACTACGTTTACTTTACAAGAAAATAAATGGGAACTCTTAATTTCTGGAAGCGTTACGCATATTCAGGGCCCTACCTGTAATCAGCAGAAAAATATGTATACTTATCTCCCAAACACCCTGCAGAGGATTCTAATATTTTTATTATTGTAAAAGCATTATTGTCCTTCAAGTACAATAAAGTTTTATAATTCAACTAATTCAATCTAAGGGTAAATAATCGTATTACGACATTATGTGAATCAATCTTATTATGTCCAAAGAGGTTTTCTTTCCCGATTTTCATAAAATATGATACTGAAATAATTTTATTTTCCATAGTTCCTCAGGGAGTTGCATAAAAGAGAACAATTGCTTTTTTGCTGCTTCGTAAATACTTACCTATGGTCGTAATATTAAACGATACGTTCTGACAGTTCTTAGAAGGAAGTCTGTTTACTGCTTGCCTGGGTGGGGAGAAGGGAGTAGGTGGTACGGTTGCCATGGAAACATAGGTGGTCCCATGTGGTTGCCATGGAGATAAGCTTACTGGCCGGCTTGTGTTCTTTGAATTTGTGCTTGAAGTTGCCAAACCTCTCACCTCTGAGTCAAATACAACAGAACACAGCGGTCTGAACGAACGAACAAATGAGCGAGAAGCAAGAGGAAGGCGAAAGGAATGCCAGGTTGTGGCAACATCATGCAATGACACTACAGTTGCTCCTCCCTCCAGCCCTATGTGTCGCAACGCTTCTTTTAGTATCATGGGTATAGCAAGGCTATAATCAGGTCCTTTTATCTCTTGTAAAAGGATAGTGGACAAAGTAAACTTTACAGTGAAACCTCTCAAATATTTTGTAGTAAAATATATATTGACAAAATTATTTTAAGTATAATAAAAGCTATATTTTAATGGATATCATATGCCCTGTTATTTTGAACAATGTACTTTTTTAAACTTTCTCCCCACTCTTTTCTCTACATCAATCTGCTCACCCTGTTTTACTCACCCAGGTAAACCACGCATGCTGCACAGCACCCACACTCCACTACCATCTTACTAGCGCAGTATGATAGGTTCACCACAGGGCACTTCTCAGAGCAGTTATGACGAAGACAGTTCACAAGTCTATCTTGATGAGAATAATAGGTTGATTCGTAAGCCGCAGAAACGACCAGCACGGACAGCAGTGTGTAGATCCTCATCTGTTGAAATACAGAGAATGTATGAAGTTAGGGTTTTAGGTCCTTTTACTATAATATTTCCGTAAAAGTGGACAGGAAGAGGAGAGCTTGTTCCGTGGCCATTTCGTTCGCCTGATCTGATCCCTCTTGATTTCTTCCTGTGAAGTTATGGGAAGAGCCTAGTCTGTGAGACACTTTTAGGGACTGAAAAAGAGCTGCTGGTAAGAACCCTCACTGTTAGTGGCATTGCTAGAACGACGCCAGAGATGTTTGACTGGATACACCAGAACTTCGTGAGACATTGTCATGCCTTCATCAAAGTTTGGGGGCGTTATTTTGAACAGCTGTTGTGAATGTCTTCGTAACGTGTTGTTGCAGTGAAAGTAAATAAAAGTATTCCATTTCCACAAACAGATTATTATGTTTTCTTAAGTCCCGGGTTCGTAAGGATCTCACCACAAAGTTGGTTTTTACCCGGTGACTGAGACGTTTCCGAGCCGGCGTTCCCTCTCTCAAATTGATACATGTGCCGTTCTCCAGCATCCCTTATAGTATGCGTTATCATCACGGAAACGTCCGACTCGTTGACTGAGTGGTCAGCGTACTGGCCTTCAGTTCAGAGGGTCCCGGATTCGATTCCCGGCAGAGTCGGGGATTTTAATCTTCATTGGTTAATTCCAATGGCTTGGGGGCTGGGTATTTGTGCTGTCCCCAACATCCCTGCAACTCACACACCACACATAATAACTCAAGGCACTTCTCAGGGCACAATAATACGCAGTTACTTACATATGGTAGATGACGCCCACCCTCATCGGAGGGTGTGCCTTACAAGGGCTGCACTCGGCTAGAAATAGCCACACGATATAAATTAATTAAATCACGGGAACACCCTGTACATTACATGTTCCGTTTACACGGAGTGACCCCGAACTGCACTGACAAACTTTCGGACCTTGTTCGGGGATACCTTCTGAGTATATTGGTATAATGGCCCCGTGGTCTCCAGTGGCTCATTACAGAGTAATTGCATTTTGTTTTGTGTGTTGCCCCAGTTGGCTCTGTACCTGTATTACACTGAAAATAATCTTGAAAGTGGAAAGATTCAAGTACCTTGGTGAAAGGGTTGAATCCAATAATTCTGAGAAGTTCACCGTCTCAACGCGTGTCCAATAAGTTTGGAACAGCCTCCCAACTCACTCAAAACATATATAACAAAAGTACTGTACATCTCTCGAAATGAAAAAAATTCGACATAACCAAATTGTAATTAGACCTGAAGCATTTTATGCAACAGAATGTTTAACACTTCGAATGCATAGCCTGCTTGAAAAATTGGAAATTAAGGAAAGGAGGGTTGTCCGAAAAACTCTTTATCCCAGTCTCAAAGATGGTGTTTACAGACTTCGGAGCAACTTAGGAATATTCACAAACACTGAAATGATATCAAGTGTAATCCGGGAAATAAGGATAACATTTTACGCTCACCTCTTCAGATTGCCAGCTGAAATAATCTGTAGGCCTAAACATTTGTTATCTTACTTCAGAAGTTTCAGAACGATTCCTCCTTGGTTGGTGGAGATCGATAAATGTCGTTTAAAGCAGGGCCTTTCAGGGTGCATGCGCCTGGTGCATGAACTGTGCACGGTGCAAAAGACGACTTCGCTTGCTTGCCCAGAATGCAAACCCCCACTTCTCGATTTGGAGCAATAGCGCTGTCTCTCTCTTTCCCCACGTCTGTCTCGCTCGCTCCCCCTCTCTCCCTCTTCCTCACTTGCTCCGTAGCGCTCCAAATCCGAACCGAGTTGAACCGGGTTGAGCCGAGCTTAGCCGAGTAGCCCAGAGACGAAGCGTTGGTCCGAGCCGAGCGGAGTGTAACCAATGCACAGTCCACGGAACTCTTGCCCCTCAATTTGCACGCGTGAGATTTTGGGCTTTTGAGAGGCCCTGGTTTAAAGTATGGAATCTCAGAAACAGACATTCAACTCCAGCACCACTCAAACAGAAACTTAGACAGGTTCATCAAGAGGAAGTCCCAACTCGATTGAAGCATGTCTGTTTTGATGCATGGAAGAAAGCACACTCCGAAAGGATGAAAACCTGGTGGGCCCGGAAGAAGACAAAAACAGTTGAGATCTCACGGTCCTTAGTGGCCTTAATGAATAATAATAATAATAATAATAATAATAATAATAATAATAATAATAATAATAATAATAATAATAATTGTACCGGGCGGTACACCTCTACGACGCAAGTTCAAATCTTGCGCCACTTGAAACTTCTCTACTGGAGAAACCCGGAACTTTAACAACTGAAATAACTCTACTGGTTATCAGAAGATGTCACAGTGTGTTTTTGATTTGCTTTTGTTTTTCATTGATCAAGAAGTGTGGACATTCTCTAACAGATGTCTCTACCAAAAACTATGGCAATACACTCTGGTGCAATGGAATGAACTCTCTTGAAGAAATTTTGTATTCATAAGTTTTGTCTTTACTAAATTTTGTTCTGTGGTTTGTGGGTTGGCAACATTCATCCTTTCTTTCCGCCTGTTTTGAATTTAGCCAATCAGTAATTTCTGTAATTAATTTTCCTCCAATCATAGCTTTCTTCTTCAAATTTCCATGTGTAATTCTTAGTCTACCTATAAAAATTGAGTGGGTGTGTCTACTCATTCCTGAAAGGTCTCGAATTTTCCACGAGGGTATAAAAACTGCTGATTTTCTTGTCTCCGGGCCACTTCAGTAACATCTAGCTTAGTGTGTGGATATGTAGCAGGGGGCGGGAAGCGCCTCTTTCTTCGGGCAACAGATCTCCAACAAGGTAATGGCCTTTTAACATCTTTATTTCTTGCTAGCTCAGCAGTTTTACTCACGGGGAAGGTTCGAAACCTTTAATATGTAAACTATTAAACATGTAAACTCTTTTCCTGGTATACTTCAGTTTTCTTGAACTTTAATTCGTGAATAGAGAGTGCTTTACCCTCTTGAGCTCCCCTTCATTTGAAATTGAGGTGACTACGTTTCCGCGACCGTTTCTTTCCTTCCTTAATGTATTAAAGTTTTCTCATACGAGTCACCTCCCTAGCTTGGGATTAGCCCCTGTGTATCGGCCTAGCGCCACTAAGGTTTTAAAATGTGTATTTAGGAGTGCAAGTTCACGCCTCCAGTCCTTTCTGTATTTTGGGCCAGTAACTTAACCTGTTTTTTTTTTCTTTCTTCATGCGAAGGCCCTGTAGGTTGGGTACAAATACCCCTGTTTCTTGTAAGTATGCCGTGAGGGCAGTTAGTAGTAAGGTTTTTTGTGGCCTTTGATAGGCTTGCAAAAATCGAGAGCAGGTTAGCTCTTTCTGGTATTGTGGAAGGTGCCTCTAGGAGGCTTGACATTACTAAGCAGGAGCAAGAGCTCCATGTAATGAAGGGGTTTTCTGCCCTTTGGTAACTTGTGGTTGTGAGCTGAGAGCTCAGACTTTGGGGCTCGTAGCCCAGGATTTGTAAAGTTGCTGTGTATCTGATTTTCCTTGTTATTTCCCCTAGTGGAAACTGGTTAAATTTTTCTGTAATTTTGGACTTCTTGATCGTGTACCTGATTTAACTTGTTGTTATTTGTTGTACGCTCAAAAATTTTACGTCGCCATTGTTAAGTTTTTGAAAATATAACCTCTGTTGAAATTTTAATTCATCTTTCGAACTTGTAGTTAGACCCATTCCAGCCCGCACCTTCTTTCACCTCTGACTTCCACGGATAACTCCGTAACAACAACAACAACAACAACAATAATAATAATAATAATAATAATAATAATAATAATAATAATAATAATAATAATAATAATAATTGTTTTACGTCAGTCATAAAGGCTAGTTCTTGACAGACGCTTGGATGTCAATATTTTGTCCTACAGGAGTTACTTGTGCCGGAAGCCAACGACACCGAGTTGTTACCGGTAAGGGAACAGTTCTGCAGTTTTTACGTACTGTACTGTACAGGCAGAAATGACTGAACACACTGTGACTACTACTACTACTACTACTAAATGTTTTCATTCCTCCCCTGAAGGGGGAGGCGGGCCTCTTAGACGGTGATGCCGTCTCTCAGGTCGGGAGATTTGATACGGTGAAGGAGATGTGCGGAGAAGGTGAGGGGGTGGGCGGCCGTGGCCTACACTACGAACTGTCCCGGCATTCGCCTTAGTGTAGAAAAACGGAAAACAACGGAAAACCATTCTCAGGACAGCCGACGGGTGGGACCGGGTGTGAAGTCCGGCACTGTGCCTCAGGCCCGTCTCCCGAATGCAGAGGCGTAGAGCCACGGTAGAGCCGTAGCCAACTTTCCTCTGCTCGGTTGGCCGGTCAGAGTACAGAGCTGCTGGACAACGAGCAAGCCGTGGCCTCTTAAGGGACGAAACTCAAGGGCCGAAACCCACTCTGCATCTACCGACGACACACTCTGATAGTAGTGGTGGTAGTAGTAGTAGTATCACTACAAGTACGTATTTGTAGTAGCAGCAGCAGTAGCACTAACATTAGCAGTAGTAGTAGTAGAGCGTTATTGCATTACTCAGTATTTTGTATTGTACACTTTGGTTATTGCATTTTACAGGCTTTTTCATCGTTGAGAAGGTAATTTTACAGAAATAAGGACGATTGGAGTAACAACAGCGAATAAATCATAATTACCACGGAAAACCAATTCGAGGATGGCTAAGGTGGGAATCGAACCACCCCCTCTACTCAGTCAACCTTCCGAGGCTGAGTGGACCCCGTTCCAGTCCTCGTACCACTTTTCAAATTTCGTGGCAGAGCCGGGAATCAAACCCGGGCCTTCGGAGGTGGCAGCTAATCACAGTAACCACTATACCACAGAGGCGAAGTATTATTATTATTATTATTATTATTATTATTATTATTATTATTATTATTATTATTATTATTATAAAAGAATAACGCCCGAGCTTAATCCCTTGGTAACCGATACGTTTAATAATTAAAAGTTCCTCTAAACAGTTAAAAACAGATTTGTTTTTTCATTGACTCGTTTGTGTAGTTTCATTATCATAATAATCCAGCTCCTTGACTAAATGGTCAGCATGCTGACCTTTGGCCCAGTGGGTCTCGGGTTGATTTCCAGCCGGATCACTGGTTAATTACGAAGGCTCGTGGGCCGAGTGTGTGTGTGTGTGTGTGTGTGTGTGTGTGTGTGTGTGTGTGTGTGTGTGTGTGTGTGTGTGTGTGAGTGTGTGTGTGTGTGTGTGTGTGTGTGTGTGTGTGTGTGTGTGTGTGTGTGTGTGTGTGTGTGTGTGTGTGTGCAGTCTACATCATTATAATCCATTCTAGATAGGGTCGCATCCTCACAGACGCGCAGGTCGCCTACACGGCGTCAAATCGAAAGAACTGCACCAGGCCTCTTCGGAGGCCACACATCGTCAATAATAAAAGAAAACCTATTTCACGTCCGGTGTGTACATAAAAATAGTTAAAATTTTTGTTTTGCTGTACATCTTAACGACTGAATTTACTCTTTCCTGAGACGCCGAGGTGCCGGTATTTTCAGTAAGTGACTTTTATGAGTTCTTTTTACTTTTAAAATTTTTGCTTTTGGTCCTGCGTAGCATCGACTCAGACAGGCTTAGTGGTGACGAAGGGATTGGACAGGGCTAGGAGTGTGAAAAGATACGGTTGCCTGAATTAAGGTGTGAAAATGTGGAAACAACAGATATTCATGTTCATAGCTTCCGACAGGGTGGGGGTGGGGGTAGGGGTGAAGGATTCGAACCAGCGGACTGAGCTGGGATCAAACCCGTTACTTTCTCCACTATTGGTGGGGTCGCAGGTGCAGTCTTTGGACATGACCCTTCCCGACACCAACCCTATTTGGAGGAATGTATTCCACTCTTATGAGTTTCTATGGTGGTTGTATGTGTTGAATGTAAAAGAAGATGTGTGTTAAGACGATCAAAGACAATCGGCCTCCGAGCTGGAGGAATTAATTAAACCAGGTTTAATGCCCTGGCTCAACCGGGAATCGAACCCAGGACTCTGTAAACCCAAGGCCAGCACGCTGGTCCTTGAACCAAGAAACTGGACAACTACCACACCAACTCTACCGGAAAGCCTCTCCGGCGTTTTAAATCGTCTCCAAAACTCTACAATGCTGTAATCTGTGTTATATTCCATGGACTATCAGCGATCCTAGTAGTTTAATCTCTTGGGACCAGATGTCTCTGGCATCAAGTTTTTAATGATACCTTGTGGTGAAAGAATATGACTGATCACAGAAAACTTGTGTTTCAAGGTTGGGCACCTACTAGCTCTCAGTTGTTTATCTAAGTTTCTGGATGTTGATATCACTATTGTGTACCTTTTTCGTCAATCATAATCTGCCGTCTCAAGCTCTGATCCTCCAATCAGTGGGGAAATGACATCATTGTGTCGAACAATTTGCCACCCCGAAAGGTATGCCTCACAAACTTAGGGGCACTCCTATTCAAACACAGATCCTTCACCCTCCCTATTTGCTACAATCGACTCATTTCCTCTTACCTCTCGAACCGAACAACCCATATATCCATAAATAATCAACTCTCCAACTCCTTTTTCCTCACAAAAGGATTTCCACAAGGTTCCTCTCTCCTCTTCATCTTCTTTATTGCAGTTATCCCACAACCCCCACCACCCATCCAACTCCTACAATTTGCTGATGAAATAGCCATCCTCGCCCCCTATCCTCAGTACAGACCATCAACTGAACCGCCTACCCATATCTCGATTCCTTCCTGGTGCGACCGGTGACACCTCAAACTCAACCCTGACAAAACCCAAACCCTCTTTCGCCACAAACGCAGGAAGTTCAGTACCACCTGCAACCCCGACCACCTCAATCCCCAGATCCGAGGAGCCCTCATCCGCACCCAAACTACCCTGAAATACTTCGGTATCCTTTTTGACCTACAGCTAACCTTCCGGCCCCACTTTCTCCATCTCAAAACCAAGACCACCAACCATGCCCGACTAGTGCGCCGCCTAGCCGGGACCCGGTGGGGTCTCAAATCCTCCCTCCTCATCTTGAAATACAAGTCCTTCGTCCGACCACTTATAACCTATGGCATCACCACCTGGGCAGCTGACTCCAACCCCAACCTATATCGCCCTCTCGTCTCCATAGGAAGCCCCACAGCCAGTCACGCACTGAGGCTCTCGTTCCGCTACCCCACCGCCGACCTACTCGACATCTACCCCTTCCCCAAACTCGACTTCTACGTCCTATCCCAATTCCAACGTACCTTCCACCGCGCCCTGGACCGAGACCATCCCTCCTCAAACCAATTCTTGTGGGGACGCCCTCCCCACTCACCTCACTTTATCCAAACCACCTTTCACTTCTACCGGTCCCTCCTCTCACTCCCAGAGAACTGTGACGATAACTATCAGCCCCCCGACTCCCCCGCCCCTATCATTACATCGCAGTGGCAATTCACAGCAGCTCGGTGAGCCGTCCTTGACGTCCTCCCCACTTGAGTTCGGTAGTGCCCTCTAACCGACAAAGATACCCCTACTATTTACTGTATACAGTATTCCATATCTAGGCCTATGTAACTATAACTAGCTGGTTTGTATCATATCGTAAATAGTTCTTTTACGGCATTTGTACATTTTAATCGAATGGCCCAGAAGAAGACTGACAGTGTACTGTATACTAACATAAATTTTCACCAACTTTAATCTGACCTCCACTCTATAATTGTACCATCCAAGAAAAAAACTGTAAATGCTATGTTACCACAACTTCCCGCATCCAATTAATTTTTATGTTTTAAAAACGTGTATAATCTATACTAATATTACAAAGAGGAAAAATTTGCTTGTTTGTAACGAATAGACTCAAAAACTACTGAACCGATTTTAAAAATTTCTTCACCTATAGACAGCTACATTGCCAATGAGTAACATGGGCTGTATTTTATTTTCAAAACAATTCGAGGTGCGGGGCACGGGGGGAGATATACAAATAATAGGCTAATATAGGCAAAATATCGAATTTGTCGGATAAGAACGAGACCAAGCTCAATTTGATCCTCTTGACACAAAGAACAAAACTCGGTAAGCCCTGCGGGCCCGAAAACCAAGTTCTAAGGCCGTAAAACCAACCGTTACGAAGATATTGGCACCACACTACCCCTGTTCTAGGAATCGGATAAATGAAATGAACTGCCGTAACCATGGCAACGTCAGCTCCAGGATTCTAGAGCAGCGACATTATGCATATACAGTACGTTTGGGCATAGCAGCCAACCTAAATTGGTACACATAAGACTTACTATCTGGAAAAAATATACTGTTGTGTAAGGCACTCATAGGACTCCATTGGGCGTGGATGGAAATGGGGTGCTTATCTTACTAAACTTATATATAAAAATGGATGTGTGTATGTGTGTAAATGACACATCTCCTAAATCACTGAAGCAATTTCAACCAAACTTGGTACACGTATTACTTCCTATCGGGAGAAGAGCACTGTCGGTGCAAGCCATACCTAGCGCCCTTAAGGAAGGGGGGTCAGGGGAATTAGTTATAAAAATAATCGAGAATAGTGTCGAATTCATAGCTTTCGGGGTCGCTGAGTTGAAAAGTAATACTCCAGAATTTTTTAAAGTCCAAGTTCAGCCCCCATTTAGCTGGGGAGCGAATGGGGTGTGAGATATAGAGATAATTAAAAACAGTTTCGAATCCATAGATTTGAGGGTCTCTGAGATGAATAGTAATACTCCGGATTATTTACTGGTCCAAGTGGGGGGCAAAGAGGGTGAGATAAAAATAATCGAAAAACTATGTATAACATCGTATCTTCTTCTTCTTCTTCTTCTTCTTCTTACTATATATAAAAATGGATGTATGTGTGTGCGTGGGTGTGTAAATGACACATCTCCTCCTAAACCACTGGAGCAACTTCACCAAAATTTTTACACTTATCAATTAGTATCAGGAGGCAAACCGCGTGGGGGTAAGACACCCCTAGCACCCTTATGGGCAGGGGGCGAGGGGGGTATAAAGTAATCTAGAATAGTATCGAATCCATAGTTTTCGTGGTCGCTGAAATGAATAGTGACACTCCGAATTTTTTAAAGTTCATGTTCAGCCCCCTTTGGGTTGAGGGTGAGGGGGGAGTGAGATATAAAAATAATCGAAAACAGTGTCGAATCTACATTTTTCGGGGTCACTGAGATGAATGGTGACAATCCAGATTATTTATCTCTTAGGGGCGGGAGGCGAGAGAGGGACAGTCTCATTGACAGTTGAAATCCTGTACATCGTATCTACCGTGCGACGGCTAAATACATATAGTTATCACTTATTAATTTTTGATAGGATCAAATAATTCTCAGTCGATTCGAGCTTCGAAAATTAAGTAATCAAAAACTTGAAATCAAACACATCTAAATACTTCTAAAACTAGATAATAGATCGTAACATATCAATCTGCAAATCAAAAAGGAATTCTATAAAAAAACACTTCACACATAACTAACTGGTAATGCAAAACTTAAAGGTAAATATTCAGAAACTATCCGGGCAACGCCGGGTACTACAGCTAGTACAAAAAGAAAGTCACACCAGCCGAACTTCTCACCTAATTATATATCATCGCCTGTACATCCAATCTATAACTGTTTATAGCACGTATATCATAAATACATATGTCAGTAGTAAATTATATAACTTCAGGAAGGAAGACAAGTCAGTAAACTGTATATACCATTGTAAATAATCACAACATACCCTTAAGAAATATCACAATTTTTAATTACCTCAAAATCAACCAGAAAGACAAGGCAATTACTTGTATGAAACTACTGCACCAAAACACTTCATCTGTCTATACTATAGTAAAATTCACAGCGTATGTAAATTTATTGTACTGTAGATTACCCCAGGAAATATATCAATTGTAAAATATAAACAAGAAGATGAGGTCATAATTTGTAAGTATTAAATGTAACAAAACTTCAGTCCTATGTTAACATCAACTGTAATTATATCGCTCATCCTAGACAGAAGAAACAAACTATAAATATCAAACAGAATGTAAGAAACTACAATTCAATTGTCAACCAACAGAAAAATTGTAAATTGTTAACAAAACCATTGTAAAAAGGGAACTATTGTAAAAATCTGAAAACAGCAATAAAGTACACATCCAGAGTCAAAAAAAAAAAAAAACCCTCCCATCTCCTTCACCATGCCAAACCACCCTAACCCATCCCCTTACTCCATCATACCTCCAAACCCGCCGATTCTCTTGGTCAGAAGGAAGGCGTTCGGGGAGGGAAATGAAAACCTTCCTTGTCCTTGTAAGCCCAGGGTCCAACTACCGTGGATTGTGGAGTGTGCTACGTTCTGGGAGCTCTACCTTGCGGAGATGTGAATGGCAAGTGTTGGCAGGTTGGTATAAGAAGGCGTCAATAAACGGAAGGTATGGCAGAATCTTAACTATGTGAACTCTCTGCGTGTAAAGATAGGGAAGATTTCAGCGTACCCATTTAGCATGCAATCGTTAGATCGTCCAGCTTTCTTAAATTTCAGTGTATGTTTTTCTCTTTTCAGCCGTAAATTAAATGTAGGTTTCTATTGCAAGTCTTCGGACTTTAAAGTTATTCCCCTAAAGAGAACTTGTTAAAATGTCAGGACGCACGAGTGGTTCCCTCGTTCTCTTCTTCTAATTTCATTTTGGGTGACTTTTTCTAACCTTGTCAATGTATTATTCTCTTTTCGGCCTTACTTCTTCTTTTCTATTCACTTAGACACTCGTAGCATTGCTTAGCCTCTGTGTCATCGGGCCCCACGCTCACTTAGATGTTTATTATTGTAATTTAAATTTTGGAGTGCTTGGTATTTGCGCATTCATTCTCATTTTCTTCTCGGCCTTTCGAGTATAACCTTTCGTTTTTCTCTCTGTTTTTCGTTGGCCGTGTAGTGTGGGCCTTCTGCCTTTGTTTATTATGGATATAGCGGTTCCTTTTCGTGTGTGGGACCCTATTAGTTCAGATTAATTAAATTATTAAGCAAAGTGTTGTTGCTTTCGACTTTTGGTAGTCATTTAACATTAAAGTAATCTCCTGGCTAAAACAGGGCTGTGTAACGTAATTTAAATTGAACTCCTGGGTTCGAGACCCACCTATGAATGCGTTCTGGAAACTATGGCTTCTTCTGATGAAGTGTAACTTCCCTACGTTGTAAAGGAGAGCAAAGTTTTGTTGCTTTCGACACGTGGTTGTCATTTAACATTAAAGTAATCTCCTGGCTAAAACAGGGCGTGTGTAACGTAATGTAAATTGAATTCCTGGGTTCGAGACCCACCTATGAATGCGTTCTGGAAGCTATGGCTTCTTCCGGTGAAGTGTTACTTCCCTACGTTGTAAATGATAGCCTATTTTCCTGACCTTGTAAAATTTGCTAGACCTTGAGGTCAGAAGGTTTTTGAGAAGGTCTACTCCCAACATTATAATTTAGGAGCTAATAGAATGGAATGTGAATTTCTGGAATGTGAATTTCCGGAATGTGAATTTCCTGAGTTTACAACCTACGAAATTGTAAGGTTTAAAGAGTTTTGGATCTACTTTGTTATATACTTCGAGCTTCTCAGATCTTCTTGGTTATACCGTCAATTTAAAATTGTTGTTGCTTTTGTTATAAATTAATCACAGAAAGAAAATAATTCTTAGGTTTTGCTGGCTATAGATATTTAAACTCTAATTTATGTTTTCTTCAGCCATTCATCCCACACAATTTGTTTACTCTTTGAGCCACAGAAAACACCGTAATAATAATAATAATAATAATAATAATAATAATAATAATAATAATAATAATAATAATAATAATAATAATAATCGTATGGCCTCAGCTACCGTGTGCAGATATTTGCTTCAAACTGACGCCATCTGGCTGTCTAGGCCTACTAGATAGCAGAGTAAATAGAATCTCTCGTGGGCGTCTATGGCTGTGTTTTAATTAATTTTGTCGGGTAAATACCAGATATGTTACCAGAGATCTTTTACATGCCAACATCTTACGAGATAGAGTGTCGAACTGACTCTTTTCCGCCCTTCAAAATTCCGACTACCTCTGTCGGGTTTGAACCCGCTATGTTGGGATCCGGAGGCAAACACACTACCAATAATAATAATAATAATAATAATAATAATAATAATAATAATAATAATAATAATAATAATAATAATACTGTTTTACTACCCACTAACTTATTTAACGATTCTTGGAGACGCCGAGGTGCTGGAGTTTTGTTGCTTAGGAGATTTTTTAAGTCTACCCAGCAGTATTCGAGGCTGGTGTATTTTATCACCTTCAAACACCAGCGGACTGAGCCGCGCTCGAACCCACCGACTTCAGCTCTGGATGTCAGCGCTCGACTGTCTGAGGTATTTAGCCCCGTGGACCTTGGTATCGCTTTGAAAATGGTATTAAACACCCCCTTCAAAGTAGAACACTGGGATTTATTTAAATGTCCAACATTTGTGGTTTAGCGGATTTCAGCATAACAGTGCATTAAGAGCAGGTGGCTGCAATACGGTCCTTAACGACAGTCAAATCTAAAGTAAGTTATTCCTTACCTTTATGTTTATGTTAGCTTATCGTTCGCTCCTTGTTCACTGCGATGTGCCGTTATTTCTGGAACGTTACTCCGTATATATATTGTGTACAATCTATTTCTATGGAGGGGGCTGGGAGAGGTGGATGGGGGGTGGGGGTAATGTTCTTCCCCATTTCGTCACAAAGGTTACGAACAAGCGAGCTGGTAACAACGAGGGCGAACAGACTAATGCCCAGATGCAACATTCTCGGTAAATATCAGGTGTTACGAAACTGTGATAACGTAGTAAACATTGCTATTCCTTAGTTTCTAAACCGCGATTTCTAGACGACCATTTGTCTCGCTATTATTCTCCTCGGGGAGCCTCCGTTGCTCAGATGCAGCGCGTCGGCCTCTCACCGCTGGAAACCTTGGTTCAAATCCCGGTCACACCATGTGAGATTTGTGCTGGACAAAGCGGAGGCGGGACAGGCTTTTCTCCGGGTACTCCGGTTTTCCCTGTCTTTTTTCATTCCAGCAACACTCTCCATTCTCATTTCATAGCATCTGTATGTATGTACAGTCATCAGCCCTAAGGCTGGCTGGATCCTCAACAGCTCCGCCATCAGCTGTCATAGATGGCTTAGGCATCACTGAAGAGGCGTACTAGGGAAATGAGGAGTGATGTAGTTTCCCTTTGCTTTCCTCACCGAGCCAGAAGATGCTATTACATATCAGTCTGCCAAGCCCACTGAAATGCATGCACCAACCAACCCTGTGAGCAACATTTTCACACCATTCATAGCAGGGACTGGCTGCATAAGGAATGGCATTACTAGCATTGCTCATACCTCTGTCACTTTCATATTGTCAAAGCCAAGGAGAAGACAGAGACAGATCAATGAAAGTAACAAAATTGCTCTAGCCTATACCAGAAGACTTAGTGCACTGTAAACACTAGGTCCTGCCAGTAAAGGCAGTCATAGCATCAATCATTCATTAATAAAACACTTTGGGAGTGGCGACCCTATCGTACTAACAGCCTATATCTGGTTCATTCATTACATCCCTGACCCGGTCAATGACTGGAAAACAGGTTGTAGGTTTTCTTATTCTCCTCGGATGTAATTCAAAGTACCTATTCAGAGGGCAGTTATGAGTTCGACAGACATTTGTGTCTAATTGATCCAGTTCCCATTTGTTTACCTTTTGTCTGGAACCGTCAGCTGTCCTTTTTATTTCTAGGACAAATATTATTCAAATTATTTTACACTTTCATTAAAAAAAGTATTATAAGTTTATAATTTTTCTCCTTGTTAGAATCATTGTATTCATTTTTATCATATCTTCTATTATGGCCCTTTAATCCTAAGTAGAATTAATCTTAATTATTTTTTTCGTTAGGTTAGGTTATCATCAGCATCAGCCGATATGGAAAAGTAAGAGCGAACGAGAGCGCCCAATTTTAGAACTAAACAGCTGTTCTCAAAACACATACCTGTTTTTTTTCATACATACGGTGAACCGGTATTACAAATTTGATATAAACTTGGGAATAGAATCCGTAAAATATGATTGATAAAGATTAATAAAACCCTACTATTAGGGTAAAGTATTGCTTACAATTATCTGAAAAGGTCGTAGCCTTAAGTTAGGTACCATCCGCATTTGCCTAGAGGGGAAGTGGGAAACCACGGAAAACTACTTTCAGGATGGCTGGGAATGGAACCCACCTCTACTCAGTTGACCTCCGAGGCTGAGTGGACCCCGTTCCAGCACTCGTACCACTTTCAAATTTCGTGGCAGAGCCGGGAATCGAACCCGGGCCTCCGGAGGTGGCAGCTAATCACACTAACCACTACATCACAGAGGCGGACTTGTTCATTAATGACTCCTGAAGTGTCCTTTATAGAACCTGTTTTTGCCTTAAAGTACCTATACATAGCCTTCCAATTTTCAGTAAAATTTGTATGACAGTCAATTATGCTTGCTGTGCGAAATATTGAACACATTCGCGCATCGCCATGTTGCGGGCGCTTCAGCTTCGATTTCATGGGTAGCACGTGGTAATGTATACAGTTCCTTAGCATGTTTTCGAATTAAATCATGTTTGTTAGTGGACTTGCTGTAGAATTATAAGTGACGGAGTGATAATATATTGTAAAATATTTTCAAGGAATGTAGGAGCTTGTTAAACTGATCAGTGATATTAAAGGGAAATAAGTTAGGCTTTACGAGGAATGGAAAGGTATTCACAAGGGTAAATTCATGTGCAGTCTTTATTTATACAAATCGCTATCAGAAGGCGTCTGGTACTTCTTTTCACATGCAAGTAGACATTGAACTGTTATAAAATGATTTTAAATTACCATAATCGAGAACTAAGCAGGTTATAGAGTGATTGATTCAGAGGACGTATGGACATGACATTTAGACTCTTTAGCCTTCTTCTGCTTCTATCGGGCTGTGGGGCTCAGATGGTGGAGGCGCTGCTAACCCCAACTTGGGAGGTTCGAACCTGACTCAGTCCAGTAGTATTTGAATGTTCTCGAATACGTCACCATAGTGTCGGTAAATTAAACAATCCGTTCACAGAATTAAGTAAAATTTGCAATAATTACTTATCAGAGAGGAATGATAAGCTATGTACCTTTCAAGGCCGATCTCCACTTATTAACATTTAACAATAACATGTTACATGTTAACTGTAGACACCATCAACATGTTAAATGTTAAATGTTGAATACTGTTTCATTTAACATTGTTTCCACACTTAATAAACATGTTAAATTTGACTTTCTTTGTTTATATATAGGTAGTTCATCATATCAGGTTGTGGTAATACATTTAGGTGGTGTCTGGTAGTTTCAAACAAGGACAATTGACTCAGATGAAGAGGATTTTGCCTTTAATATTGCCATTGTTGCTTCTTGTTATGATTTAGAAATGCAGTCATCCTGCTCATTGCTTCAAAAGCAAACCACTTTGAAGTATAAATTTTGTCCGCTCCCGCCCCCGACTTTTCTGATTTTTTTGCAATACTCGATTGTACTGGAAGGGGAGGGACGCTAGGTTTTTTTCGATACACTCGCGGGAACAGTTATAGATCATTTAGAGTTCCTGGAAAATGTCGGCTTTCTTCGCCTTATCGCTGCATCCCTTTGATGAGACATCCCACAAACAAGGCCTTTCTATTATATCATTAATTAAGTCCAAAATTATCTTGCTCTACTCCATTTCTGACTATAAATTTTAGTATAGTGCAGAGAAAACGACACACGGCAGTACTGCGGCACGCACGGGGAGCGTACCGCATAAAGGGCAGACCCAGCACCACACTGAACGCCCTACGCGGTCGGACAAATCACTGCGGACAGGTATAGCAAACCTGTCACCGCGTACATCACCTGACGAGCAGGCACTATACCTGGAGCAGAATATCCACCTCACAGGGCGATACATCGCAAACATGGCATGCACATCTACAACGTACACAGTCACAACCACCACAACACGCACAACCCCCACCACAACCATAACCCCCGGGACGCACATACCAGTGCAAGCGGTACCTAACCGGCCGGCCAGCATTATAGCAGAGTCCCGAACTAGAAGTGCGCTGCCCAGGGAAAGCGGAACTGAGTGGTTCGTGGCACAGGAGAGCGAACGGGGACCGGGGCAACGCCCTGATGAGCCGGATCTCTCCCAAGGGGAGGAGTTAGAGGACTCCCTCGAGGCTATAGACGGGAACGGCAAAGCCACGGATTCGAACTCATAATCCGAGGCTGGTAATAGATGAGTCTCTCGTCACCCAGACCAAGGAAACATCTGAGAAGGAGGAAGGCAGGGCAGTACCGGTGCTCAAAGCGCCCACCCCGCACGCCACGGCCCCCGAACTGCAGAGGCAGCAGGGGCGCTATGTAAAAGTCAAGAGCAGAAGGACACGCCAAAGGGAGAGTAAGCAGGGTAAGGAAACCCAGTCTAACGACCACCCTAACGCTTCTGTTCGCTGTGAAGGGTCTCTCAACTCAACAATACAACAACCCAAGATACACCACAACAACATGAGAAACCACGCTATCACAATATACTCCAACGACCTAATGAAAATTGAGTTTGCGCTGCTGAAGTACTTTCCACACAGCGAAAGGAACTATACGTTCGTAAAGCCCAGTAGAGATTCACACGAAGCTGTCCAGCTGATATTATACTCAGAAAAAAAAAGCTATCACCTGGCAACTATTGCACTTGACGAGCAAGAAATTCAGTACACATTGCTCAACTACGGGAGGGCTAAGAGATATGTACTCAGAACCCCCGTAAACAAGTACACGCTCAACGAGATTTCAGACACCATCTCGGCTGAGCAAATCCCAGTCCTGGGTGCACAGCGGATGCGAACAAGGGAGGGGAGGAAACAAGCCCCACTTTACCTTGTCACGCTATTGGACCAGTCAGGAGTGGAAAAGATGAAGAGTCTGCGCACCCTCCTAAGCATGGCTGTGAAGGTGGAGCCTTACCGGCCTAAAGCCGCGTGCACTCAGTGCAGTGTGTATCAAAGGTTCGGTCAATCCCAAGTGGGGTGTAAGCTTAGGCACAGATGCAGGTGGTGCGCTGGGCCCCACTCCTCCCGTGACTGTCCGAACGGCGGCGACAGGGAATATGTTGAATGTTGTAACTGCGAAGGGAAACACGCGGCCAACTACAGTGAGTGCCCGAGCCACAAGGAATACGAAAGCTCCCTTAGAGCTAAGAGCAACAACAGCGTGGCCGCCCTAAGGCAACAAAGATCCCCCTAACCAACCAGGAAATAGAGGCCCTTCTAATGGAACAGGCCCCTCAGGTCGAGGCAATACACAAAATAAACAGACACGGGAAAACAGTCACCCCGAGGCACAAACTCAACCAACCCCCCTCCCCAAGCCTCGGGCAGAAACCCAGACTCAAACAACAAAAGCAGGCCCAAACTCCAAACTAAATGTAACAACTGGCAACCAAAGGCCACGCCTAGGGAACCCGAGCGGGTACCAAAGGGAGAACCCGCCGCCTGCTCCACCCCTCGCAGTCAGCGCACAGTAACCAGGCTCACATATAAAGCATCCGCTACCAAAACCGAGCCCACCACCACTCACACAACCCCAGACCCACCATCCCAGCCACAACCCCCACGATATCCTCCAGGTCAGAAGACCAACGCAGTCGAAGACATATTGAAGTCACTAGGCATAAATATACCTCTGAGCACCCTAATCCCCACCATTCTTAACTTCTTAAAAAGGGTGGCAGAGGAAAAGAATCTCAAGTGGCTGAGGATAATAGTAAATCTCATCGAAACATTTATCTCTATACCCTGAAATGGCTGCACAAAATACACAACACATAAATACACACAACACACACGGGCTACGAGTTCTAATTTGGAATTCCGAAGGAATACGCAACAAGAAAATAGAACCAGAAGCCTTCCTCGTAAAGCACGACATACATGTAGCGCTAATCGCGGAGTCATTTCTTGCCCCAG
Organism: Anabrus simplex; assembly: GCF_040414725.1. NCBI lineage: Eukaryota > Metazoa > Arthropoda > Insecta > Orthoptera > Tettigoniidae > Anabrus > Anabrus simplex. The sequence goes on along the minus strand of NC_090269.1, from coordinate 352,697,592 downwards.
GCTCGAAACTAATAATTAAAGGTTACGGGTACAAGTACGACAGACCTACACCCAGAGGCGGCGTGGTAGTCCTGGTAAGAAGGAACTTAAAACACATGGAGCTCGAAATCCCAGAACTAGTGGCAATGGAAGCATGCGGAATACGGCTATTGGTACGTTGGACGTTAATCAACATCATAGCACCGTACACCCCCCCCCCCCACCAAAGCAGTCCACACAGGCGACATTGATATACTACTGAGACTAGCCAGGAACACGATAATAAGTGGAGATCAACTCGAAACACGAAAGCTAGGGCTGTCTTAAGCCTAATAAACAAGGCACCACACTGTACGCCCGCGAATACATAATTGCAGCACCCAAGGAACCCACCTTCCTAGCTCCGAGAGAGGGCAGGCTTCTCATATACTCGACAATGCCCTACTCAACCCCATCCCTCTGGAATACAGTATGAAGGTGATAAATGACCTAGCATCAAGACACCAACCAATACTTCGAACACTGGATGCTGACCATGAGGGATACGAGCTAAATCCCAAGCGAAGGCTAAACTACAAAGCAGCCAAATGGGACAATTTCGTAAGGAAACTTGATTCGCTGTTACAGGGGATAGAAAATACCACCCCTGAAAGCCCCGCTGAGATCGAGGAGACATTCATAACCCTCATCAAAGTGATACAAATAGCGACGGAAGCGAGCGTACCAACCCGCACATATAAGGAGCACACATTCGAAATTCCAAGTAACATTAAGGATCTCATGAGAAGAAGGAACCGGCATAGACGTAGCTGGGCTCGATACCACTACGACATAGACAGGGAAATGAAAAATCAGCTGAACACTGAAATTCAAAATGCCCTAAAAGAACACCGGTCCAACGAATGGAGCAACAAGCTGCGAAAATTCGACACGAACACTAGACCAGTCTGGCAACTAGCAAGACACTTCACATGCGAACCACACGTAATTCCAACCATCAAGGGACCGAATGGACCAGTATTCGACACACGGGAGAAGGCGGAAGTCATAGCCGATGCATTAGAGGCGACATTCACGCAGAATGAAGACCCTTCAGACCCCGAATTCACGCGGCGAACCGAAGCAAAGGAAAGCAATGGCAAACTACCTCACTCCTCGTCTCCTCCTAGTACGCCTCATTTTGGTGCTGCCATTGGTTTTTGGGGTTTCCTTATAACCGCATAACCTTTGGTGGTGCTATTTGAGGATCCAACCAGCCTCTGGGCTGATGACCTAACAGACAGACAGACCAATGATATGCCGACAGCGGAGCTCACTACCACGTACCTGTGTACAAAATGAAATGACGTTAAAAAGACCATTATCCACGAAATAAAATGGATCATTGATCACCTCAACCCCAAAAAAGCCGCCGGGCCAGATGACATCATGAATATACCGTAGTTCTCAAGAAACTAAACAACAATGCCCTCACAATACAATAATTACCAACATATGCAATGCCATGCTTAAGTTGCAATACTTGTACTTGTAATCCTTGTATTCGGGAAGCCAAGGAAAGATAAATCGGATCCCAACAACTATCGACCCATAACTCTGCTAACAGCCATAAGCAAAGTATTCGAGAACATACTGCTAAAAAGTCTCGTAGCCCACATCAAGGAGAAAGAATACTAAGGAACGAATAATTTGGGTTCCGTAACGGACATTCCTCCATACAGCTCCTCACGCGGTTCCTAGAACATGCCACAGTCGGGTTTAACAAGCGAAGGTATGAGAGACGTGGTCTTCCTGTCGACTTCTTCCCTACGACCTTTCCTTCGAAGACATTCTGGAGAAAGTTGTCATATCGTAGGACGTGTCGAAGAAATTTAGCTTTCCTTTGCTCTGTTGAATAAATTAAGGTCCGTTTCTCATTAACTTCATTCAAGATTTGGATATTACTTTTTTTTATTTTTTTTTTTTTTTTGTTCAACTCTTCCCTGTCAGTCTTCTCCAGAACCACATTTCCACAGTTTCTAGTACTGATTGTGCTTGTTTTCACGAACAAATTTCCAACATTTATTACGAAAGAATTGTTAAAGACAAATTAACACATTTCCGTGAGATTTCTGAACGCGTATGGCAGTGGGCGTCTTTTGTTTCTTTACATAAAGCACTCCTAGTGGTATGTTGAAATAGTATTTTGTCACACAGACCAGCTGCACAGACACATGGTTGACATTATCATAGATTATGGTTAGCGGAGACAGATAAGACGTACACATATCAAGTAAGACGCAACAAAAGCGTTATTATGATGAATGCGAGACAAATGTTGTTATAGTTTTAATTTAAAATTATGCGAATGTGCTTAAGAAATGAAAGAACGGACTGTTATATCGCAACATTCGATATAGCCTATTCTTATAGGCTATTCTTATATTCTTATCGCCGGGAAAATGTGATAATTGATAACTTATGTATTAAATGGTTTTCGGGCATTCTTTTATTGCGGGAAAATAATGCAATACCTTGTTAATGCTGCAGTGGCAGCAGGAATTCTTTGCAGGATTCTACACACCTTTTCTTGCACTCGTGAACATAGTCGCCTACAATTATATGAAAAGTGTCTCAAGCATAATATCTAACAAGTAGAGGCCAGACCCTGCGGTCAACCGATTTCACCCAGCTTCAGTGTACCTATGGGAGGTACTCAACGGTAACTCGTGTGTAAGGGTTTAAGTCAATAGGCTTCCGTTTTCGAAAAAAATTGAAGTCAGATGTCAGAATCCGTTTCGGACAAAGTAGAGGTGGTAGAACACTAAAAGGCGAACAAATTTTACTTAAACATGTCAGGTCCGCAACCTAATAGCTTCTGAAAAATTGATGAATCCCCGATTCCAATGCAAGGCATATATACTTGGGAGTTACATCACAGCGAAACGGAGTGGTGGCCTGGTGGTCACCGTACTTGTCTGCGAACTTCGTAGAAGTGAATTCGAGTCTCGTCGCAGCTATAATTGTTGCACAAAATAAATTAATATTCCCGACTCTGCCACGAAATTTGAAAAGTGGTACGAGGGCTGGAACGGGGTCTACTCAGCCTCGTGAGGTCAACTGAGTAGAGGTGAGTTCGATTCCCACCTCAGCAATCATGGAAGTGGTTTTCTGTGGTTTCCCACTTCTCCTCCTAACTTAAGGCCACGGCCGCTTCCTTCTCTTTTCCTTGTCTATCCCTTCCAATTTTCCCATCCCCCGCAAGGCCCCTGTTCAGCATAGCAGGTGAGGTCGCCTCAGCGAGGTCCTGGTCATCCTCCCCAGTTTTATCCCCGACCCAGACTCTGAAGATCCAGGACACTGCCCTTGAGGCGGTAGAGGTGGGATCCCTCGCTGAGTCCGAGGGAAAAACCGACCCTGCAGGGTAAACAGATAAAGAAGAAAATAATAATAAGACGAATAAATTAATATTTGAGGGAACATTAATATAAAAATAGGAACAAAAATATTACGTCCGCCTCTGTGATGTAGTGGTTAGTGTGATTAGCTGCCACCCTCAGAGGCCCGGGTTCGATTCCCGGCTCTGCCACGAAATTTGAAAAGTGGTACGAGGGCTGGAACGGGTTCCACTCAGCCTCGGGAGGTCAACTGAGTAGGGGGTGGGTTCGATTCCCTCCTCAGCCATCCTGAAAGTTGTTTTCCGTGGTTTCCCACTTCTCCTCGAGGTAAATGCCTGGGTGGTACCTAACTTAAGGCCACGGCCGCGTCCTTCCCTCTTCCTTGTCTATCCCTTCCAAACTTCCCATCCCCACATAAGGCCCCTGTTCAGCATAGCAGGTGAGGCCACCTGGGCGAGGTACTGGTCATCCTCCCCAGTTGTATCCCCAGACCCAGAGTCTGAAGCTCCAGGACACTGCCCTTGAGGCAGTCGAGGTTGGATCCCTCGCTTAGTCCGAGGGAAAAACCGACCCTGGAGGGTAAACAGATTACGAACGAACAA